>NC_056747.1:958620841-958920841 GCF_019279795.1 Protopterus annectens
TGATCTGAGATATATAAGTATCCTGTTTTTTTGGCTTATTTATACTGATTATTGTTTCCATGGGTTAGGAGGGTGGCCTAATGGTTAAGGTGTTTGCCTTACAAACACAAGGTGCAGGGTATGAGTCTCACAAGGGATAATTGGCTAGGCTTAAAATGGCTCACAAGGGCAATTAGCTTAGTACTAATCTATGAACCTAGGAATTTATATATAACACTTTTTATTGCCTGCTGCATACTCTTTACTGCATTTTATTGCTATTAACTAATCTGCATTGCTCCTTTATCTGTTTAAAAACTTTAATTTTGTGGCTTTCTGTAGTGTTTACTGTCTAAAGAGTGTAGGCTAATAGCTTTAGTATTGTCCTAGTTCAGATTTGCTGGCTCTGGGCCTGTTTGTCTTTACAGTGATTGTTCAAAGCACATGAACAGGCCATCTTGAATTAGCAGAAGCCTTTCTTTACCTCTGGCTGGATTGTGTTAATTGGCAGCTGGCTAGTGGGGGCTGGTTCTTTTGTGCTTTTTTAAAAAAAAGTTGTCTAAGGTTGTATCTTCTGGTATTTAAGCTCTAACTTTGAGAGGATTTCTGTCTATACACACTGAGCAGAGTGGAGGAGGGGCGTTGACTACAACTCTGATCTGAGATATATAAGTAGCCTTTTTTTGGCTTATTTATACTTATTATTGTTTCTTGCAATTTATATATAGCACTTTTTATTGCCTGCTGCATAGGTTTTACTGCATTTTATTGCTATTAACTAATCTGTGTTGGTAACTGATTTGTTTGCAGTTAAAAGCATTCTGTAGAGTCTCTTTGCTCCTTTATCTGTTTAAAAACTTTCATTTTGCGGCTTTCTGTAGTGTTTACTGTCTAAAGAGTGTAGGCTAATAGCTTTAGTATTGGTCCCCACCCTCCCTCTCTGTTGGTGTCTTGTTGTTATACTTGGCGGCTTTGCAGTTGCCCGCCCCTACTGCAAATTTGATCTGGGACACTCCTCCCAGGCTAGTGTCATTAGCTCATTCTACCTAATACAGAGAGAACATCTAAGAAGGCCTTCTGTTCCTCCTTTCTCCCTTTCAGAAAAATTGCCTGAATCTCCTTGTGTTCTGACTGTGCTTCACAAACATTTTGGAAATATAGAGTATATTTTAGAGCATTTATTATAACTGTATTTGCCTTAATATTGCTACAACTCAAGTGCTGTAGGTTGCACTGCATCTGAATTGTTTGTGTGTTTTAGCTGCTTTTCTGTGTATATAGACTTCTCTGTATTTGTAGACTAGCTACTTATTCTGCTGTATTACTGCCTCTTAAATCGTTTTTCACTTGTGCACTTGCCTTGCGTCATTTAAAAAGTTTTAAATTGCTACTTTTGTAGAGTTTTAATTGCATTTACTGTTTAGGACTACACACTCAAGTGTGTTAGCCTGTTCTGTGTTTATTTACTGTATTATTGCATTGTTTAGCCTGTTTTAACAAAAAAAAAATACTATATTGTTTGCTTGTTTCCCACCTTTCTTAGCCAGTCCAGATCCCAGGCTTTGCTTGTCTCAGGACTTTATTTTCTGTGTTCAGAGCTATCCAGACCTTGCTGTGGTAGAAGGAAGTCCTACTGCTTACCAGTGGGAGTGGTGAGCATTGTACTGCCTATCTAAAACTAGAGGAGTGGTTTCCAGCTCTGAAATTGTAATTTTATTAGCCTTTTTGGGCTGATTTCTATCCCTTTCAACTTTCTGGCTTAAAAACGCATGTGTTTGCACATTTTTTGCATCGTGCAGCACTACGAGGCTACAGTTAAACTATACCAGGTGCCAGAAAGTCTGCTCTTCAAATTTCCCCTTAGAACTAGCTGGTTTCTCAGTAGTAGCACTAAAATCTGAACCCCTGTGACTAGCACTTGCTCTAGAACCTGCTGGAAAGCACTAGGAAGCCTGAAACTGATACAAGTACTCAACTCTCCTTGTCAATAAGGAGAAATTTATCATAGGCACTAAACAGCCTATAGTTGCAAAGTACCTTGTAAAGGTAAGGGAAAACAGCTCTTATACTTTACAAAAAAAGCACCTAAACAGGCATGTCCAAGGGTCAGCTTCTGGTGATTTCTCCTGTCCACCTGGTGAATCTGGGCATGCTGGGGCATTGCGGAACCCACACCATCAACACCCACACATAGCAACACTAAACCCACATATGCAGAGGCCCTTAACATTAACCTGCCCAAGCAATAAAGACCTCTGAAGCTGAAATGCAAACAAACACCAGTCACAACCAAAGTGACACATAGCTCACAACACCAGTGTGCCACCCAACAATAGCCCCTAAGGCAAGACAATGTACCCAACACCTTAGTCATAGGTGACTCTATAGTCATGCACACTGATGTCCCACTCACTAGGCTGAACAAGGAGAAAATTACAGTCAGCTGCCTGTCGGGTGCCAGGATCCACCACATAACGCATGCACTCAAGTCACTCCACAATTACAAATACGAAACTGTCATTCTCCATGCTGGAGTGAATGACTTGAGACATACCTCCCTGGACTACATGAAAAGAGACATGGAAGAGCTCTCGGATCATGTGGCCCAGGCAGGTATGACCCTAGCCCTGAGTTGCATCCTGCCTTCGCCCAGAATGATACCACGGTATAAGGACAAAATGATTGACTTCAACAATTGGCTAAGCTTCTGGTGTCATTCAAAGGGGATCCAGTATCTGTCTGCCTGGGAAGACATGATTGACAAACCACGATGCTTTGCCAGAGATGGTTTGAACCTGTCACCCTTGGGATTCAGGTTACTGGCTAAAGCTCTTGCCAGACCTATAGTGCCTTTTTTAGGCAAGGTTCAAAGGACAAAACCACCACCATAACAGATACAAGCATGCAAAATCTGAAGGTAATGCTACTCAATGCTAGAAGTCTAAACCTCAAAATGCACTCTCTCGAGGCACTCCTAAAAATGGAGAATATCGATATCTGTGCAGTAACTGAGACTTGGTTCAAGGCTCCAGAGAGCACCCCTGCAATACCAGGCTACAACTCTTACCACACTTTTCGGCCACAAAACCAAGACCGAAACACTAAAGGTGGAGGAGTGTCCATATTCACCAAGGATATTCACACCTCCAGGCTACTTGCTCAACACAATGCATCTGAAATTCTCCAGGTGCAACTAACACTAATAGCTTTCTACAGATCCCCCACCATGCCCCAAGATTCTCACTACACCTTTCTAAACATACTGGAAAATATTAAGATACAACCAAACACCCTAATACTGGGTGATTTCAACTACCCTGTCATTAACTGGGAAAACTACTTGGGTATCAATTCCTTTTCCCAACAGTTCTTGGAATTCATAAATTCCAACGCCCTGGATCATCTAATCCATTGCCCCACCAGGGGCTCCAATATCCTAGACCTGGTCATTACCAACATGTGAGATAGATGCTCCACACCAATGGTCATCCTCTCATTGGTCAGGTCTGACCATAAGCAAATCACCCTTGACATCCACACCCCATCCCCACCCCCCAGTAAGGAAACCTCCTTAAAAAAACTTCTCGAAACCCAACTTCATGCTACTGAAGTCAGAAGTGACAAACTTCATGACACTCATGCAGACAGGATCTGAAAGTTCGACTGCAGAATCCTCCACTAAGGCACTGTATGAGCACATCCACTCGTACATGAATAGTGCCATCCCAAATTGAACCAAGATGTTCTCCTCCAAAAAAAGGAAGCCAATCTGGTGGTCCCCTGCTGTAAACAAACTATACAACAGAAGGAAGAAACTGTTGCAGAAAAGAGGAAAATCCCAGGATACAAAAACTCCCTCACCAGCCTCAGTAAGAAGCTGAGATCCCTCATAAAATCCTCCAAAGCTAGTTATGAAAATAAAATTGCCAAAGATTCCAAAGACAACCACAAGGCATTCTATAGTTATGTCAAGAATCTAAATGGCAATGCTCAGATCTGCTCTGAGCTTCAACAGAATGGCATTAAATATACTGATCCCAAGGATATTGCCAATATCCTGGCAGATCGATTTAGTGCCAACTTCACCCCCTCTCACCCCCTAAAGGGCCCATCTCAATACCAAAAGATTGCCAAATTCTGGTAATCATGGCCAGACAGGTAGAAATCACACTCTCCAAAGCTAAGAATACAGCATCCATGGGACCAGATGACATCCCAGGCTGTGTACCACATGAACTACAAAATGAACTGGCACCTCACCTAAGTGTCATGTTTAATCATAGCCTCACCTCAGGCTTTGTGCCCACTGAGTGGTGCACAGCTACAGTTATCCCACTCCACAAGGGGGGAATCCACCTTGGATCCCAGGAACTACAGTCAAATCAGTCTGACGAGCCTGATCTGCAAGAGCATGGAACGCATTATCATGGAACTTATAAACAAAGACATTGGCAACCTTCAAACACTGGACCCCACCCAGTTTGGGTTCGTGAAGGGCCAAGCTTGTCTCCTGAACCTGATTGACTTCTTCAACTCAGTCTCCAGAGCTGTGGACGAGGGTAAGGCAGTCCACACAGCCTATCTGGACCTCGCCAAGGCCTTCAACACCACCCCCCTCTCTGGAATCATAGATAAACTTACTAAGCTGGGCATAAATCCCTACATCACTCGATGGGTTGCCAACTGGCTTACTGACAGAACCCAGACTGTAAAAGTAGCCAACTCCAAATGCAGCTCCAGACAAGTGGAGTACCTCAGGGTTCAGGCCTGGGACCACTCTTGTTTAGCATCTACTTCTCTGAAGTGCAGGCCAACACTAAGGGACTCTGGCTAACAAAGTTCGCAGATGACTGCAAACTGGGAGCCATTATTGAATCCCCAAATGATGTGGATATTTTACAAAAGGGCCTTACAGAAACAGATGCCTGGTGCCAGAGCCATGGGCTCAAGTTTAATGCCAAGAAATGTATAGTTATCCCCTTTAGAAAAAAAACATGTACCCATGAATTACCACATAGGTTGCAGTACACTAAACATCAAAAGTGTGATGAGAGACTTAGGGACACAGGTGGACAGTGGTCTCACTTTCGATAACCACATCGCCATAACAGTCAGGAAATCCTTCTATGTGGCACATCTCATCACTAAGGGCTTTTCATCCAGAAAAAAGGAGGTCATTGTCCCACTGTACTCATCCCTCATTAGACCCATTATAGAGTATAATGCCCCGTTTGGAATGTACCTCACAAGACATCTGCAACAGCTGGAAAGGCCACAGAAATACCTCACAAAAAGAATCACAGGCCTAATGCAGATGCCATATGCTGACCGTCTAAAAAAACTCCAGCTATACTCTGTGGCATATCGTCTACTCAGAGACGATCTCTGCTTAACATACAAGGCCGTGTCAAACCCTGAGCTGTTGGACATGCTCCACTTAAAGAAATGCCAGTCCCTCAGAGCCACACGCTCCAGGGATCTAAACCTTGTCATCACAATGAATAAAACATGCTGGAGGGATAGGTTCCTGACCCAGAGACTTCCCATACTCTGGAATAGACTGCCCATACATGTCAAGCAGAGCGCCTCCTTAACCCTCTTCAAAAGGAACCTTGATGATTGGATGGGAGATAGGAAATTCACCCCGGGGATCATGTCAGTTGCCCTGCTAGACAGGGGTCCAGAGAGGTAAATATTGTGGGAAGATGGATTTCTGTACTGGATTTCTGTACTCCCATGAGTATTTAACTTAACACTGATAATATGGACATGGCTATACCTTCACAAGTACAGGAACTGAATGACATATAGCAACAGCTGTTAGACCAAGTATGTTTATAGGACATCCCAGAAGACATTCTAAGTACAAAGTCATATATTTTATCCAGATCTGCAAAACACAAGTAGACTATACTGGTCAACTCCTATGACCCCTTCACTTTCTGTGCAAGGTCAGTGTGCTGATCCACTGTTTATTTCACTGCCATGACAGAGTCTATATGGCCTCCTCTAAATCAGAGGATCATCTAACAAGGCAAGTCTCCTTTCTAAAGAACTGTGTTTCAAATAATGTTGCAGAAGTGCTGCTCAGATTATCTTTTCCATACTAAAAAGTGAAACTACAAATTATTATACAGTTTAAATCTGGTGTTACTGTTTCTTTCACCGCGTGTGCTTCCCTTGTCATACATAAATTATTTTTATTTGCTTCCTGACCTCCTGGGGTTCCATTCTGTTACTGTTTAGCAGGAAATGCAACACAGCAGAGTGTAGGAAGTCAGTTGGCAAGAGAAAGAAAAAGTGGAGCTGTAATGGAAACATATAATTGACTCCCTGGATAAAACAGTGTCCAGCGGGGTACTATTCACACACTGTGTTGTGACATAAGCAACAAGGGACATGTTTAAGAACAGTATCAGGGCAGATATGTTGATGTTTATGCATGATCAGTGTAAAATCAACAAGAAAGTTCTGAAAAACAATGTAGATGGATTTTATTTGCTTTGTTCCATTAATGTGTTACTTTTTCTCTTCTTTTCCTGCTCTCTGTTTCTGCTCTTCATACTTGAATGTTGTAGCACAGTATAACCTGTTAGTGCTGGACAAAACTGTAACAGAGTTACATGTTTCATTAATATGATAATGAATTCTAATAAATGCAGTAGCACTGTAATTGTGTCATCTAGAACATAGCAAACAGGAGTGTAGCTTCAGTTCTTGGATTTTCCTGTCACTTTTTTAAAGGAAGAAGTTGGTTTCCTTTTTGTAAGTAGTTGAATTATTGATGCAGATTTTGCTAAGCAGTAGCCTGGCACTGTAGCTGTTAGAATGAATACTACATTAGTTTCAGAACTGGCATCCTAGGTCCAGAAATGTGGATTTGGAGAACACTGGATTGATTAGGCAGTTCACTGATTGCAGTTTTTGAGGTTGTAGAAGAGCTGTAGTTCTGTTAGCATGGCCCTGACTCCCTGTATCACTTATGGATATAATTCAGTTGCAATACCTAAGAGATGTATGACAGAGACTGCAAACAGTCATAGAGTAGAACTTTGCCTTGGGAAAGCAGTATGTGGAATAAAATAAGATTTTGAGACTCATGAAGTTCTCTCTGTCTCTTTCTGTCTGTTTTTCTGATGCACACACACACACACACACACACACACACACACACACACACACACACACACACACACACACACACACACACACACACACACATGTGAACACATCTATATGTACACATAGGGTTGCCAGGTTTCTTTGTGGCTAAAACCGGACTAAGGCCACGCCCCTCACACCCGTCTCCCATCCATGCCCCACCCATTTTGTGGCATCACTGTGACATCAGCTGATGGGAACGCCCTCTGTTTCTGTTCCGGATGCCTGCTTTCAGCCGAGTTATTATGCTTTTCTGTAAAAAAGCATAGTAAATCAGCCAATTGTAACAAACACTGATAGTCTGTTTCCTTTTGTGAAACAGAAAAATGGAGTTTGTACAGTGTTTTCCTGACTACCAGAGCAGAGAATTGATTTGATTTGTGTGGATATTCCAGAAAAAAACAGATAAGTGGTATTGCGCATTGGCAATGGCAACAGGGTGATTTCCAATTTCCTACCTATTGGTCAAAGACTCAACGTTATGCTTTAACAGGGCTAGCCTAGGGATGGACTCTGCTTCACATGGATGGGAAGCTTGTTCCAGTGCATGGGGACCCTCTCTGAGACACATTTGTGTCTCATCAACTTCACCTGACCTATTTATGTCACAAGCAAAATTTAAATCCTTGGATCTAATGGTTTTGATACTGTTCGTTTTGTGGATGTCCAAAAGGTCCATCAATCAGTGCTGGATCCAAGGATGCCTTGTATGCCAGACATTCTCTCTCAGTAACCTGTAGGAGACCCGGTATAGTGATAGGGCTTTAAGGAGATCTGAATAAGACTATGTGTTTAGACACTGGATTCTTCTAGTAAGGAAGCTTTAAATATGTTCCAGCTGTTGTATGTGTCTGGTCAAGTACATGCCAAAGAGATAGGTGCAGCTCACACATCCAGTTATTCTGTCAACTTCTCAGGTCAACATCGCTAATATTTTAAAAAGTATTCCTTGTACATGAGTAATGTCCTATAAAAAATGTAAATAAGCAACTCAAACATTGGCTTCTTACGAGTTGTTCATTAACATTAATCAGTATCTAAAGCATCTCCCCATATTCCACTGGTGGTTAACTGCCATGTTAGATGTCTTTTTTTTTTCACTCTCACTCCTTAATTCCACCTCTTGCTCCCTAGTAACCTCCTCCATCCTTCTACTTCTTCCCCATTGTACCTCCTCCTTCCTTCACACAGCTCAGTTTGCTGAATTTTCATTCAGAAACTGAACCGTGTTGGGCAAAGACATTGGCCATTCATAAAATGGCCAGTTGTCCTTTGCAAACTTGTAGGGAAACCTATTCAGAGCTAGTCTTGATAACAAATCCATTAGGCTCAGCTTAGTTTGGCCTGCTTTGCTGTGTTTGCTGCTTTCTGGTGTAAATAAATGTTAGAAATCTGTCAATTATGCAGCCTAATATTTGCGTTCGAGTAGGCTAACTTCTATGCATTATTCATTTGCTAACTGAGTAAATGAACTGGTCCTTTGACCCTTTTCAACCATGACCCAGGCCACAAGAACAAGGAAAATTAAATATATACAGACTCTAAAATAGTCAATCAGCTAATTTATTTTTGGAAGGCAGGAACAGACTGAAGTAGACAAAGAAAGCTCACTCAGAACATTCAAACTTTATACAGTAACCAGTGGATAGGACTGAACTGTGTATCCCTGAGGGTTTGAAACAGTCTTAACCTCTGTCACTCTGTGCCACTGTGCATGTGGAATTTTTTTAATTATAACTTTGTGACTTGGGAGCATCCCTCACCTATAACGACTGAAAGGGTGGACAACAGATTATGCTCCCAAAGACCTGTTCTTTTATTCTGCCTGAACTCTTGTGGAGCAGCTCTGGTCTGTGTCTGTGGTGATGGTCAGGGAGTTGTACAGCCATACTTTGCATGCACTTGTACATTCATAGTTGGAATGTGGTCACAGTTTGGGCACTGTGTAGGAGTGTCCAGTTTTAGAGTCTGTTAGGAATAGTGCATAGTTCAATTGAAGTTCCACATTTGTGGTATTTGGAGTCTGACTTAGCAGCCCTGATCAGGCGCTTGTTCTGTGAAATAGACTTAAACTCAGTGCAGGAATATGGCAGGTTAAAGAAAACTGACAGTTCACTTTTAACTGATTCTGGCGTAAGTCTGTTTCATTCATCCGTCCAAATGTTATTCATAACGCTAAACACACGTTCAATGGATGCATTCGAGACTGGAACAGAGAGAATGTGCTGAACAAGTTTCAACATATTTAGTGCAGACTCATGCTCATAAAACTTACACCAAGCCTCAGCTATGCTTGCACAGCTATGGATAACGTTGAACACTTCACTAAGAGCTCGCACTTTATCATGCAGGCTGTCGGATGGATGGTGGGTGGATAGAGGCGGTTGCATCCAAATGTTAATCACTTCATCAAGCGAAGGCAATCTTGTGACACTGGTCAAAGACAATGGCTTGAAGTGACGATATGGGGAATGTTCGAATGCAAACCATTTGTTCAAATATGTCATTGCTCACTTGTACACATTCAGTGCTTCAGTTATGAACTTCTCAATGAACTGCTATGGTAGATAACTTTTGCGCAGAGCAAATGCTACCTTCATACCAAAAAATTTGTCATCAGTCCTATGCTGCAGAGACAGCTTAAACTGTTCCATTATACCGTACAGTTCACAAGCTGTTGTTGATTTGTTCTCAAGCTTTAAAACTGTCTCTTGAAAGGATGACATAAAGAAGTGTGTAAAATACAGATACAGCTCCAACTTTGTTGGGCTGTCATCTGGTGCCACTTCATTATCCTGGTCCTTCAACATTTTCCATATCACTTTTGGGCAATCAGCTTCTTTTTGAGACAAGGAATACGTTTTCAAAGGCATCCAGCACAGCAAAATTTGGTCAAGAGCCTTGAACAAACTCAACCAGGGGGTTGGAACATGTCTGATTATCTCGTGGTATTCAGACTCATAGAAATCAAAGCAGCTCTTCAGTTCTGCTCACCTCAATGCAGAGTTACTGAATTCAGCAAACACTTTCATGACAAAATTTTCAGCATCAAAGGACATGATCTTTAATGCATTTTTTGCACAGTTATGCATAATGTGGTCATTGCAGTGTGCTGCAATAATTTTAGGATTCTCCTCTGAAACTAACTTCTGATAAACGGAGTTGTTTATGCCATTGTTTACCGATGCATTATCTGCGGCATAAGTGGTAACATTTTGCCAAGACAATTTACATTCTGTTAAAACATGACGGAGTTAATTCTTAACGGACTTAAGAGTCTTCTAATGCATCCTCGTAAAAGTCAATAACACTGAAAGAAATTCCATTCTGCGGGGTGAAGAACTGAACACAACCGGATAGAATTTATGGTTCCCTTTGTTATATGCATCAGTAGCAATGGAAAATGGCAAACCAGCATGTAACTTATCAAGGATGACTTCTAGTGAAAATGGGTACAAAACATTGTTGACTATGGTGGAAACTTTTGTTCTGCTGCAGGTCATCTTTTTAACGATTTCCGAGTCATCAATTACAGACTTCATAACTTTGCTACCACAGTCCTGTGCATTATATGAAATATGATGTTGAATTCCATGATACACTTCAACAATTTCTGCTAGGGATACTTTGTGAGATGCCTTACTGTTTGGCAATGTGAAAAATGCCTTCGGTTGTTGAGATGATGCACTAGCTTGGGAACAAGTAGTACGCTTTTTGGTGCTTTGGTGTGCTGTAACTGCTTTTTTTCCATCACATGCAACAGTGAATGATGTTGCACAAAGCTTGCATCTAGCTTTTGTATCTTCTGTGCATTTTTGTATCCATGAAAATTCCCTTTCCCACTCTTCATTATAATAACAGATGTTTAGTTTTCGCTTCTTTGGTGGAGTAGACCTGTCTGACCTGTAGTTCGGCTGCCAAAACTCTCATTATTATCATTGACATGGACGCCGTTATTCCTGTCTTTCATAATAACAGTATTAATAAGTAAAGTACCTGCAGACAGTGACAGCAGACATACAATGAGTTAAAGACAAAAAGCTGCGTTAATAAAGAGTCTACACAAATACTGTGCAACTACTTTTGCATCACTGAAGTATCTGTTTCTTATGAAAGGAACATCTGCTTGTTAGTGTGTGTGTCCCTGGACTGGTGCAAGGCTATATTGGCAGAGTCTACTGTCTAGTAGCATAGGGTATTCCCACACCACGGTGTCCCACAGTCCCACTGATAAGCTAGAAGGCTTCCCTCCAACACAGAAAGGCTTGGGAGCTCAGAAGCTTACTGGATACAGCAAATCTCTGTCTGGACTAGACTAGTTACAGGAACGGCAGGAAACAAACTTAGAATTTTTTTTTGTTACAGAAAAGCAACTAAAACAGCACTAAGACCAATTTAAGTGCAATGCGAGCTAGCACACTTGAGTGTGTAGCAATATTAAAACAAATATAGTTTAAATAAATGCAATTTATTCCAACTGTATTCTGAACTGAATTCAATTATTGTTTTATTCAATGTTGAATAGTTAAAAAGTGCCAAAAAATATTTATCAGGTCTATATTTCCAGATTGTTTGAGAAGCACACTCAGTCACAGCACAGGACGATCCTAAAAACATTTTTTTAATATGAATTAATATATATTTTCTGAAATAAAGTCCATAACACTAATTATTACCATTATTTAAGTTTAATGTACCACCTTTTTTCCAGACAGACCATTTCTGTTAACAAAACCAATATACATTAGGTAACTGATGCTGTGAAGACAAACATATGTCTCAAGTCTCCTGATTTTGTAGAATGTCCCCGATTTTGCCTTATATTCTGCCTGCTCCTTGTATAATTGCTAACCTTTCTGGTAAATTCCCAATTAGCAATGTTAGGCATTGTAATGTCATGCTTGTTATTTGCTCAAAATGCTTTTGATGCAAACTTTCTTTTATTTTAACATTTTAAGTGAATTACAGTTATATTTAATAAACAATCATTTTATTTTTGCCTTTTACCAAAACTCTTGAAAAGAAGTGGAAAGTCAGGGGTTAGCATACTATTTAAGATGTTTACCTCATAGACACAAGCTACACAGTTTGGAATGGGAAATTTAGTTAGGTTTAAAGAAACCATAAGGAACATTCAAGGTCTTCACCGTCTGTCCTATGGGGATTGTTTGAAATCACTGTCACTGTATTCTGTTTCATACAAACTACTCAAAGGTAAATTGTGCATTGCTGCCTCGTTTAAGGATTGCTAATTATCTGAAGTTAGAACTAAGCCATGGTTAGCTTAGTAGCTAAGACATTAAATAAAAATGTATATTGTTAGATTAGCCCCCTGTAAGGTTCATTTGCTTTACCTTAATAATATTCAAGGTTGGTGTGCTTCCTAAAGGTACCCTTTGAAAGTTAAGCAGTAATCTGTGTCTGTGGACTACAACCACACTAGTGAAGTGATACTATTTTTGTTTTAGTTTTTAACCTTTGTTGGTTAGAAGGTTCTGGCTCATTCATAAAAGACTATATTTTCCTACTTCTTTATCTCCAGGTGCTTTTAGTTTCAGAAACCTAATGTCTGCGATTCAGGTGCGAGTTTTCAGTGAAGGCTATCAAACCACAAAGCAAAACTGTTGCAGAACACTTTTCGGTGAAGGCCATAAGAGGTGTCTTTGTGGAGTATTTTAACTTCTTGTTAGCAGACACTGGGTACTTTTTTTGTCACTGGCCGGGATTCTAACACTTTCATTAGCTTCATGGAGAGCCATTCGGCTTTGACGAGATTCGTCGTAAAATGAATTATTAGAGATGTCGTAAAATTAATTATTCTATTTTTACTAATAATATTTTATTTCATACCATAATGTGAGTAGTTGCTGATGACATTGTGATCTGTAGTGAGAGTAGGGAACAGGTGGAGGAGAACCTGGAGAGGTGGAGATATGCTCTAGAGAGAAGAGGGATGAAGGTCAGCAGGACTAAGACAGAATATATGTGTGTGAATGAAAGGGAGGATAGAGGAATGGTGAGGATGCAGGGAGTAGAGGTGGTGAAGGTGGATGAGTTTAAATACTTGGGATCAACAGTTCAGAGTAATGGTGAGTGTGGAAGAGAGGTGAAGAAGAGAGTACAGGCAGGATGGAGTGGGTGGAGAAGAGTGTTAGGAGTGATTTGTGACAGACGAGTACCAGTAAGAGTGAAAGGGAAGGTCTACAAGAGGGTAGTGAGACCAGCTATGTTATATGAGTTGGAGACAGTGGCATTGACAAAAAGGCAGGAGTCAGAGCTGGACGTGGCAGAGTTAAAGATGCTAAGATTTGCACTGGGTGTGACGAGGGTGGACAGGATTAGGAATAAGTATATTAGAGGGTCAGCCCAGGTTGGAAGGTTTAGAGACAAAGCCAGAGAGGCAAGATTATGTTGGTTTGTACATGTGCTGAGGAGGGATGCTGAGTATATTGGAAAAAAGATGCTAAGGATGAAGCTGCCAAGTAACTGGAAAAGAGGAAGGCCTAAGATAAGGTTTATGGATTTGGTGAGAGAGGACATGCAGGCGGTTGGTGTGACAGAGGAGGATGCAGAGGACAGGAAGAAATGGAAACAGATGATCCGCTGTGGTGACCCCTAATGGGAGCAGCCGAAAAAAGAAGAAGAATGTGAGTAGTTGCATTGGCTGCCATAAACACCCAAATCTAATCTGATGCCCTACATCATTATTATTAATATTATTATTATTACTATTATTATTTCCCTCTCTCTCTGTCACACACAGTTAATATTCAATACCATACAAAAATTATACTGACCCCTGGCCTCAGCCCTGACTCTCAAACCCTCATCATCTCCCTGGTCCTGCTAAGTGTGCCACAGTTACAATTTTACACAGATGCTTCACATCACACAGAGGCAGGCATATGCCAACAAAATATATACATACATACTTCTGTATATATATATATATATATATATATATATATATATATATATATCAGACTCACTACTGTCATCCTCCTCTACTGACACAGCACAGACATTCCTTTCCTCAGAGAGTAGCAGGAGGACATTGATCTAATAATGATCTTATGCATAAAAGGCTGCTATGATGATTATGAATTAGAATTACAAAAAAGAGAGAGTAACACACTGCTATCTGGTAAGTCCTCACCTGACCTAGGCTGGCTATCTAATTATTTCTGCCGTAGTCTGAAAGATTTTACACCATTCATGGTGGTGGTGACACACCCCCTAGTCTTGCCTCTTGCTCTTCATGATGGAACTGGCTGCTTAGTGCTTAGGCTTAGCTAGCTTAAAATTTTCACGTGATTATTTCCATTCCACGCTGGTGAGTGGTGGAATAAGCACGCATGATGATTTAAGCCGTACTTAAAGGGTAGAAGAGAACACGGGTGGCACTAATTGCACTGCTAGGCTGCTGCAGCTGTAAGTACCAGTAGTGACGAAAAGTGTCAATATGGTGCATTTTTCTCCAGTTATTTTCTATGTCCCTAACCTTAATTATGGATGGTCCATGAAGATAAAAGGTTGAGAGTTAGCCTGTGCACCTGGGTAAAATGACTAGATTTGCAGACTTGCAGTGCAGCATAAACAATCACCGATTATACTATTCTGTCGGAACGGTATAGCACAGTCCAATATTGACAATTGTTGATGTACATTCTCTTCACTAAAAATGCCTTTTCCAGGCTCAGCAGACAGTATGTATGTAGCTACCAGGAATACTGATGAAGTTAAAAGCATTTCATTGTGTAGTAGTAGCTAGTAACGTATCGTACCGCCCATTCGAGCTGATTACATTTACTTTCTCCTCTGGTGGCACAAAAAAAACCCGGACTTCACTAGTCTGGTTTTGATTAAATTTTTTAACTGGACAATTTGTCTGAAAACCTGACAGTCCGGTCAAAAACCAGACAGCTGGCAACCCTATGTACACACAGGCATGTATGCACACATGCATTCAGGAACAAACACACATACAGGCTACACAGTTATTTTCTCTCCATTTCTCTTTCAAGGTATATACCACTTGCCCATGATGAGTGCCATGCATGCTGGTCACAAAAAGCAACAATTTGATTTCAGGAAGAGGCTTAGATAGTAAACAGCCATTTGGAGCACAAAGAATAAACATGTCAGGAAACATCCCTATTGTGAATGAGTAAAGAGGTGGCCATGTGGCTAGCCACCAGTAAAGTACTTGGGATAAATGTAATAGTCCAGTTATGAACAGAGTAGGTATGGCACTATGCACAACCTAGCACTGTACTTAATGCAGTATTTCCATGGAGTGAATGTTCAGCAGAAAATAGTCCCAGCACCCATATGGCTATAATTCAGCATGTCTAGCTACCACACATCTACAACATTGCCTTATAATATAGCATAAGGCTGGGGGTCATGACCCCATACTGTCTTCAAAGCTGACTGAAAGCCACAACTCAACTGAATAATGTAAGTTGCAGTAATTGTTGGGGTGGTCTGCACTGAATATTTCTAAGAAATAAGATACCTGGAAGCAGGAGGAAATGAGGAAAAGGTTTAAAACTAGGTATTGAGTTAATAATCCCGGAAAAAAAACAGTGTATTGTTTACTTTCTTTCTGTCTTTCGGCTTTTCCCGGTTAGGGGTTGCCACAGCGGAACTCCGGTCCGCTAATGATTGGCAGTAGATTTTTACGTGCTGGCTTGCTGGGCCTAATGCAGAACCTTCAACAAAGGAATGCCCATTCACGCATGCCGACACACAGAACACGCTCTAACTGAGAATCGAATGGGCAACGTCTAACTGTGAGGCGACAACAGTTTTGAATTGAACAATGCATACAATGTAAGTTGTCTAATACATATAATATGTAATTATTTTATTTTAGTTATAGATTACATTTATTAATTTATACTTAATCACATTGGAGTATCCACATGTACGTGGTATACGCATTTACATACTAAATCTGATCAATCATGCACTCAGGTCTCTCTGCAACAACTACCACTATGATTCTGTCATAGTTCATGTTGGAGTGAATGACCTGAGATGTACCTCATTGGACTATATGAAGAGAGACATGATTGCGCTTTCTGAGTATGTGTCCCAGGGAGGCATATCCCTAGCTTTGAGTGGCATATTACCCTCACCTAGAATGATGCCACAGTATAAAAAAAATGATTTTAATAATTGGCTTAGTTTTTGGTGTCATTCAAAGGGGATCCAGTTTGTGTCAGGCTAGGATGACATGGTCGACAAACCTTGCTGCTTTGCCAGAAATGGTTTGCACCTGGCACCACTAGATTTTCGGCTGCTGGCAAAGGTTCTTGCCTCTCCCATAGTGCCTTTTTTAGACAAAGTCTTAAAAACAAAATTGCTGACATGAAAATTGCCAGTCGTAACAAAATAAGGGTTATGCTGCTAAACACAAGGAGCTTAAACCAAAACTATACATCCTGGAAGCACTCCTGTCACTGGAGGATGTAGATGTCTGTACAGTCACAGTAACCTGGTTCAAGGCCTCAGAGAGCACCCTGGCCTTGCAAGGCTACAATTCCTTCCACATCTTCAGACCACAAAACGAACATGTGAGAACCAAAGCAGGTGATGTTTTAATCTGTATTAGAGATAAAGTCACCTCCGCTCCAACTAGTCAGACAGGACAACTCCCTGGATTTACTTCAAGTATAGGTTACTGTGGATATGATCCCCATTCAAGTCATAGCTGGTTATAGATCCCCGTCCATGTATCATGATGTGCACAAAGCCTGTTTGACCAAACTGGAGTCAATCCAAATATTGCCAAACACATCGATCATGGGGGATTTCAATTATTCCATCATAAACTAGGAAACCTACTCTAGCCCTACCTGACTAGTGCAAAAGTTCCTTGACTTTGTTAACTCAAATGCCCCAGAATAAATTGTTCAAATGCAAACAAGAGGAACAAACCTAGATATGGTCCTCACTAGCATGAAAAACAGATGCACCACCACTACTGTTGGACCCTCATTAGTTAAATCTGACCACAAATCAGTTGTCTTTGAACTGGCACTAATGCCAGAACTCACAAAGGGCGAAGACAGGCTAAAAAACATCACCAAGGCAAACTATACCCTCCTAGGGGAAGGTATAAATGCATTCCAAGCCCCACCCCCAGCTGGATGTGATAACTACACCAAAGCTTACACTAAAGACCTGTACAATCACTCGTATAAGTTTATAGACTTGGCTGCTCCAGAGAGAATCAAAGCCAAACTCTCAAGAAAAACAAGCCACCCTGATGGACATCCAGCATCAACAAACTTTACAACAAATGCAAAAATTTGCTGTCTAAGAAAACTAAGGAAAGGCCCCAAGAATGGAAGAGCACCCTCCTGAACCTCAACAGGCAAAAAAGACAACATGTCAAATCCTCTAAGGGTAACTGAGAAAAACCTAGCAATCACATCCAATCACATCCAAGGATAACCATAATGCCTTTTACAGCTATGTACATAGCCTTAAAGACAGGATCCAAGCATATCAGAACTAGTGACTAATGGTATCACACACACAGTGATCCCGAAGAGATAGCAAACCTGCTGGCAGACAGATTTGGCAAAAATTTCACTCCCTGATCCCCTCTAAACTTATCACAAACCTTGCCTCCAACTCCACCCCCCCCCCCCACTCTACATATCTGAATAGCAGGTCATTAAAGCCTTGTCTAAGGCAAAAAGCACAGCCTCTATGGGACCAGGTGGCATCCTAGGCTGTCTTTTAAACAAAGTAAAACATGAACTAGCATCACCATTAAGTACCCTATTCAATCACAGCCTAACTACAGGCTACGTTCTTGTGGAATGGAGAACAGCAACAGTTATTCCTCTCCACAAAGGTGGCTTAGGAACAGACCTGGGGAATTATAGACCCATAAGTCTGACCAGCCTCATCTGTAACGCCATGGAAGATATCATCATGGACCTCATAAATAATGGCATAGGCAACCACCAAACCCTGGATCCAACCCAATTCGGCTTCATCAAGGGCAGATCCTGCCTATTAAACCTGGTGTATTTCTTCGAAAATGTGACTAGGGCCATCGATGAGGGCAAATCTGTGTACACAACATACTTCAACTTGGCCAAGTCATTCAACATAATCCCAGACTCAGGCATTACCAATAAACTTCACAAATTGAATGTAACCCCCTTTGTTGTAAGACGGGTTGCTAACTGGCTCACACACTGTTCCCACATTATCAAAGTAGGCAACTCCACATCAACTAGCAGACCTGTCACCAGCAGGGTACCACAAGGGTCATTGCTGGGCCCCCTGTTGTTTGGTAGATACTTCTCAGAAGTTCAGGGCCAAACTAAGGGGCTGTGGCTGGCCAAGTTTGTAGATGACTGCAACCTGGGTGCAATTATTAAATCCGCAAATGATGCCAGTATACTTCAGGAGGGTCTTATGCAGACCAATGCCTGGTGTCTTAGTCATGGTCTCAAACTAAATGCAAAGAAATGTATCATCATTCTCTTCAGTAAAAACAATGTCCTTCACACTGTCAAATTAACAACAATACCTTACGTACCTACGAAGTGGTGAGGGATCTGGGATCACAAGTAGACTGTGACCTTAACTTTGACCACCATGTGTCTACTGTAGTAAGGAAGGCTTTCTACATAGCACACTTGATTAGCAAATGCATTACCTCTAGAGCAAAGGAGGTTATATCTCCTTTATACTCATCACTAATCAGGCCCATAATTGAATACAATGCCTCTTTTGGCATGTACCATACAAAGCACATGCAGCAATTGGAGAGACCTCAGAGGTTTCTAACAAAGAAGATCAAGAGATTCTAGAATGTGCCTTACACAGACCGACTAAAGTCCCTGTTACTATACTCAGTATCATATAGACTTCTTAGGAGAAGACTTATGCCTGGCCTACAGAGCAATCTCCGACCCAAACCTAATGAATTTGCTGCACATCTGTTAATCAAACAGAACTAGAGCTACCCATTTCAGGGACCTAAATATGGCCTGCGACTTGAATAGGATGTGCTGGAGGGACAGATTTGTCTCCCAGTGATGCTGCATCTTTAGAATAGGCTTCCAGTTCATGTAAAGTAGAGCACCTTTATGACAGAGTTCAAAAAGAACCTACTCAAGTAGATGGGGCACCGTAATGTCTTGCTGAGGATAGCGCCCGCAACCCTTCTGGACATGGGCAATCATTACTAAATGTAGACCTGGGTATTGACTAGAGTATCTATAGTATTACATTGGGATGAAACAACTAGGCTTGAAATGACCTCCTGGTCGATAGCCTAGTAACATCCTATGATCCTATAATAAAATATAAACAAAATAAAGTTGATTAAATTATGTAGAAACTAACAAGTATGGATTCAGTGAGCATGTTGTATCTTACTTAAAACATCAACCTGAAATACAATCTAGGAACCACATTGACTTTGTTCATTAAGGATTTTTAAACTTTATTGCATTTTTGTATAAAACTTAAGTGGTGCTTTAGCATAAACAACCTTCTGTTTTTGCCTTACAAAATTAAATGTGGCAAAAAAATTCCGGCCAGATTGAGTCAGATAACTCCTATGAATTAAAATACTAAGCATAACATATATTAACTTTGTCTAGGATAGCAGGAAAAGACAATTTGTTTATAAAAATGTAAGCACTGATGTGCTGTAAGTGATAAACCTGCATAAGAACTAACCAGCAAGAATTACACAATATATTCTGGTAAATGTTTCACTGAACATACTGAAAAAGAATAGTCTCGATGCTTTGATGAAAAACAACTGAAGCACTTTTACTAATTTTTAAAGAATAATATTTGCTTATTTTGCATATGGCTATAGAAATAGACTGGATATCTGTTTTAATATATAAAATATAGTGAAACGTATTCATTTTATCAATTTATGACACAGCAATACTGAATTTTAATTCAATATTACTTTGCATTTAATTATTCAATAACTTCTTCCCTTGAATTTAATTATACCATAACTGAACTGTATTGTATTCTGCTTTTTTTAATTTACTCAAGTCACACTGTATGTTTGATTTTAACCTTGTGATGATTATTTTGCATTTTTTTTCTATGTTTATGCTCCCCAGCTGAAACTGTAAATGATCCAAAGGGAAATTTGCAAACATCTGTTAAGCTCAGTTAAATGTAATTGTTTAATAACACTTTGGTTGTTGCTTCCACTAAATTTTGCAGCACATTAAATGTGTCGAATGTAAACAAAGGTAAACTGTACAAATTACCTAATTCCTTTTAGTGGAAGTAGAACAAAGCTGTTAAATGTGAATCTGTCTTCTCAAAGCTGCATCCTTTTTCAGTGCTTACAGGTCAGTGTCTTGAAATGTTTCTTTTGGTCAAAGGATGTATTACCTTATTTGGATTCTAGTTTCTCCTAGGCTTATATGGCTGTGCAGACAGGAAAAGTTACATTCAAAATTAAAACCAAACAGGAAATACAAAAACTGGGACTCGCTTAAAGGTGACGTGTGTTGAAAAATCTTATCCGAGCAAAATATTGGTCCTGTACTGTCATGGTAGGATTGCTGACCATTGGTGGACCTGCCAAAACCTGCAAACAATAGTTTGTTGCCTTTAAAAATAATTATTTTTTAAAATTTGCTAGTCTTGCCACTGTTGACCTACATCATTACACAGCAGTGGGATGATACAAGGTTGAGGGTGCAGGTGCTTTCACTTCCACCTCGCTGATGTAAAAATAAACAAAAACCAAAAATCTAGGCACCTGTACATTGCTAATTTGTAATGAATACAACTATGTTCATTAAATGTTAGCATTGTTTGTCTGTGTGTCCATCGTTTGGTTTTGTTTTTACTTAATATTAAATGTCTGCTTTATGGTACAGCCCCCTCTTAAAGTCCAAAATAAAAAAAAAGAAATAAATGAGTGATATACCCAATTCCCCATTAAGTAATGCATATTTTTTTGGGGGAAATGGGTATGTAGTGAACTTTACATGCTCAATAATGTCTGTAAACTTCAGAGACTTCATCAAGAATTGAAAGCATGCAGGCTTCCAATCCAACTAAATGTTACTTGGGTACGCCAATCAGAGGTATATAGCAGGAAGCAGAGGACTGTTTTAGCTGTGCAATCAATGTCCTTGTGCAGTCCTATTTTTCACATAAAGTTCTTATTTACTCTGAAAATTGAACTGCAGTAACCACTAGTCACCAGCAACATTCCTTACAAAAGTGGAACAGAATGCACATATTGCATTCTGTTTCACCAGGTTGTACATTATCTTTAAGCAAATATAGCACATTGTTTCTAAAATAGGCATAATGGACTGGATGCACCTCTGGGGCAGAACCTCAAGGCTAGACTTCATTACCAGTGAGACTGCAACTGCTGTTTAGACTTACTCATCAGGGCTGGCTATGCCATCATTTATTTAGCTATTAGTAGTGACAGGATTAGGTGGTGGTGCTGCGGTAGCGTTGTCGCCTCACAGTAAGACGCTGTCCGGTTCGATTCTCAGTTAGAGCGTCTTCTGTGTGGAGACATGCATGAATGGGAGTACCTTCGTTGAAGGTTGTGCGTCAGGGCTGGTAACTCGGCACGTAAAAATCAACTACCAATCATTAGCGGACCGGAGTTCTGCTGTGGCGACCCCTAACTGGGAAAAGCCGAAAGACACAAACAAACAAGTGATAGGATTAGATAAAGTTATAGAGTTCTAGCTGCCATTTGTTGGTTAAAACATATTTATTTTATATTTATTTGTGCAAGTGTACAACTGCTTGTTTATTTAATTTTGCAAAGTATATTGCTTATTTTTATTTATTTCACATAAAGAATTTTTATTAATTTAATTTCAATAGTTTGTAGCTGGAGCCTTGTTACTGAAAGGGTATGTGTGTACACCTGGTAACATGTAAACTGTTGATATCCGGCTTTTGAAGGGTAACTGCTTAAAGCTATTGTTAACATATACATATATAGCAAATGTTTATTTTAAAGGTAATCATTAACTGCATTCATTATATGCCAGATAGGTCTGGCTAATGGCTGCATATTATCATAAAGACAGGGAAGGGGTGTGGTTCTAGACAGACATCATTATCTGCTCATGAAAACATTATATGTGTGGGAGTTGGGCAAAATAATATTGGACAAGTTTCATTTATTCAGTTACTGTGGGTAAGGTAGCACTGGAAGTTATTGGTTTGGGAGCAAAGTGGGTAAGATCCTGTGGAGCCAGTGATTGTAATTCTGCTCTGCTGCTGGTCATTGTAAAGTTTATGTGGACATGGCATGTTTTAGCTATTGCCTCAGCTGGAAGTATGTATTTAATATGTTCTGTTAAGGCCAACCATCCCCTGTATATTCTTTGGCAGCAACAATGCATATTGTGAGACTATAGCCCCTGTCCATCATGTATTAATTAGTGGTTGAATGGGGCAGTTTGCCCTTGCTTTCACAACAATAAGCTAACAGCTACTGTCCCATATCATTGATTCCTCTTCTGGCAAACATACTAGATAGTTTTTTTGTGGAGTATTTATAAGATAGCTTTCAGTCTTACGCTGTCCTGCCTTGTGACTGGCATGGATATCAGTCCATCTATAATACCGTAGCAACTACATAATATGGCCATTGTATAAGTGAAAATAAGTTACTTTCAGAAAATTAAAGAAAGATAAGCCTTACATTTGAGATTGTTACGTAGTTCCATGAATACATTTCCAGTAGATCATTCAAGGTTAAGGTAATACAAGTTGTGTTATTCTCTGCTGCAGCTGAGTCTGAGGTCTGTCTAAACACATTTAAGCGTTTAGAACAAACTGAATTTTTATTTGTACCCTCCCCCGTATTCTGTTTCTACTTTTTCCCTCCTTCCTTTATTATGCTGTGTGTTTAAAAAATCCAGGGGTTTTGAAAGTAAATGTAAAGGACAGTAAATAACTCTCTTCCTCCCCCCCTTCTTCTTCTTAAATATGATATCCATTTCATATCGATGAGTTAATTTTTTCTTCTTCTTCTGACATATGATATCCATCTCTTATCTATGGGATCTGTATAGGTCCTTAAACTTTATCAGCCATATTCAGAAAACAAAAATCACTGCACTTAGCACACACTGCAGCAACACTTCATAGAAATGAAAAGTTAGTTTTGGACTGTCATATATTGTGGATGGTTTTGCTTTTGGATTCTAACTTCATAAAATGACAACTGTTGTTGAGCACAGTCAAATTCTAGTCAGAAATAATATGATGAATATGTCTCCAAGCATCTTGTGATTCATAAATTGCTAATATGAGCACCAAGCAGCAAAAGAAGATCAGTCTGAGGAAAGTACACTGAAATCTTAACCATAACAGAAAAAGACAAAACACTTGGCTGTTATAAATAGTTAGGAATGATGTCCATGAATGCTTATGTTGTGGTACTGTTGCATGTAGCAGTAATACTGAATGTCATGCCTCTGTATGGAGTACCTCAGCCACAAGAAAGCATAGCCACTGTTTCAGATATATAAAAGATGATGAATATGCTCACAAGTTATCAGTCAATACCTCATCAAGAGAGATGCTAGAATGTTGCATTTTGGACATGGAGAGCCCTGTTAAAATCTTTAAAGCATGCAAATCCAGTATGACATCACAGGATTGTCATGAATGAGTTATATTATTGGAGACCAAGGTGCCCATAGCACTGTGTATCATAGTCACTGTCTTATAACCAGCCAGAGTCACTGTCAGGATATGAAAGTGCTCGGTATCTTCAAATTCTACCTGGAACATGAGGAATAATGCATAAGGTTTTCCAAAACCTGATAAAAATATTGTTCCATGATGACAACCCTCCACAGACTCACCTGTACGTTCTTGATGCCTGGGGACATAGATTGCAAAAATACACATCTTCGGACCAGTAGGCCCTGCTGGGCAGTGGTATATCAAGTGAAAGAGGCAGTACAGTAGAAACTGCCGACAGTTTGTGGTCAATTTCAAGGGCCCAATATTTGGACTATGCATGAGATGCATACATCTGACAGATCAGTGTATCTGATGTTATCAATTTTAATTCATTCCTCAACTAATGGGATCGGATCTGATCCTTGGATTTGACTCAGCAATTTTACTAGCTTGTAGTCTCCAACTAACTCTCGAGCTCCTTCCTTACCCATAGTGCACCATCCCTAACATCCCTCAGATCTCGTTTGCCACTTCAACATTTAGACGTGGTTGCCTTCACCTCTTGAGTCTTCAGTGAGAGATAGTCAATTTTTCATATTTACTTTCTAAAAAATTCTACAAACAACAATTTCTTTAATCTTTAATCATATGTTTTTCATCTTAAGTCATTTCTTCAGTTCTTTCTTACACTTTCAGTATAAACCTTTCTACTATCATTGGTAGAACTAATTCCTTCCCTTTACCCTTCTTTACATATAGCATAATCTCTGTAATTACCATTGTTGGTATTTTCTCTTTACCTACAAGTTTTTTTCTTGTAGTTCTTAAATACCATTGCTGGTATTTTTCCTTTCTGTCCATTTTAAAAAAAATACTTTAACTCTTCTCTCTTTACTAGAAAAATGTCTGAGAAAGGTCCAGCAGGTTTTAAAAATATGTGACAAGTGTAGGCACAAGTTGCCTTTGTCTGATGGCCACAATCTTTATATGTTTTGTTTAGGACCAGAACACTTACAACAGCACTGCAATATTTGTCATGGGTTCAACTCCTGAGCTTAAGCAGACAGGAAAAATAAGCTGAATTTAAAGGGATTACTGCCATCTTCTTTTTCTGAAGCCATTGTTGGGTTTCATTACCCCAAACATAAATCTATAGACCCATCAAAAATGTCTAGAACCTCTTCTGAACCAAGAAGAAAGAAGGAAAAACTGGATCCAAAGCTACATCTAATCTGACTATGCATATTTTGGATCCTACATCCTCAGATCCGACCAAACATATTTTGGATCCTACATCTTCGGATTCAAAGCCCTTACCAAGGACTACATATTCTCCACATCTGGATCCAGTTTCTTTCAGGGTGCCCTCTCCCTTTTTGAGCAGCACTCAAAATTGCTGTCCCTAGTATCCTCTTGTTCCTCCAGGAGTCTCATGGAAACAGATGTGGAAAGGATGATGAGGAAAATTTTCAAGGAGCAAATTCAGAAGGGAGTTCTCATGGTTCACACCCCTTTGGGTCAGGAAGTCTGTTCATCTACCACTCCACTGATAACAGCTCCTTCTCTAATTCAACCTGTGGTTTTAGAGCCCACGGGTCAGAGCATTCTGGGTCCATTTGGTTTGAATCCAAAGAGAACATCATCTTTGGATCTGATTATTGCTCTGAGTGCACGGGCTTTGATATCCTCTGTTGGAGCCGAATCTTCCCTGTTGGATCTGAGAAGATGGAATTGACTTTGAGATTTTCAGAGGCATCTCTTCCTCTCTGACCTTTGGCACTGGACAGCTCAGCTCTGACTTTCACATTGGGTGGATTATTCTTGGGGCAGATGGAGATGACGAGCCATAAACTCACTTTCTCAGCTGTGTTGGCTTCCTTCTCCCTGGAGCAGTCTACCTTTGAAATAGTGAAGAGAGTTTTCTCAGCTTCAGCAGGTCAGATGGGTCCTTCCCCCTTGGATATACCCTCTTCTTTTCAGATGACTTTGCACCATGACCCTCAACATTCTACCCCACAGGGACAGCCAGCTCAAAGCTTCCAGTCTACCCAGCAGGGTATTATGATCTCTTCTGATACTTCTCGGACCACCCCACCTGAGGAAGTCCCTAGGAACAGAAAGTGCAAAAGGAGGCACTTGAACTGTCCTCAGGAGTTAGTCACTGAAGATACTGATTTTGATGAGGGGAAGAAGTCCCCAAAATCACCACCCGATTATGTCTCATTTGGAGACATTCTTGAGATCCTAAAGCAAAAGGATGGCTGGTCTTCCCAAGACTCTTCTCCTGAGGCATCATTATTTCTGGAAGCATTTGGTACTGGTCCAGCTACCTCATGGGTTACTCCACCAGCTGATGAACTTATTGATTTGATGTCCAAGCTGGCATGGAAGGAAACTGATATAATTGGGCCAATCCCCAAGAGACAGGATTTTAGTTCCACCAGTAGGCTGTGAATATTGGAGTAAAAGGGTTCCAGTAGATGCCGTGGTTGTGGAAGTGGCTACAAAAGAGGAACTCGGTGAACAGAGTTCTAATGTCCATCCTCCTAATAGAGAGTCAAGGGTGATAGACAGATTTGGGAAGCATGTTTATGCTTCAGTGATGTTCTCATTCTAGAACCAGAACTGCTGAGGCTCTATTTTCAGTAGCCTATATCCAATTCATCCATGAGGCTTATCTCACACGCTGTAGAAGGCACATCAAGGGCTGCAGGTTCAGGCATTTTCATTAGGAGGCATGCCTGGATGCACCTGTGTGATTATTTGGAGTCCTTCAAGTCATCTTTCATCAATGCTCCCTTTGATGGCACTTCTTTATTTTCCTGTACAGTAAAGGACACACTCTCCGGGTGTGAGAAAGATGGAGAGATCCTGTCTGTAGTGGGCTTGTGTTTTTCAATACCTCAAAGGCATACCTCTCAACCTGGAAACATCAAAAATCTGGACAAGGGCCATGAAAAATAGGTACAAATCTGTACGCTGATTAACATCTAATTTGCATACATAATTACGTAACCCCACCCACTCCAATGGAATTGTGGGATACCAACTTTCGGACACAAACTGAACAACAGACAACCAAAATATGGCACCAGAGTCCCCCTGCAGCCTTTCCACCACTAATGATACATTCATGAAGCATAATTTCTTCTCACATCATAAAAATGAGGTATAGAATTGAAATACTTTCTCATTATAATGAAATAAACAAAATACAAATTCCAACTGATGTTTATTTTGGCTAAAATAAAATAACTTCATTGAAGTTTCATATCCAGTTTCCTTGTTATAATTAGTAGCAGGTTATTTTTATCTTATAAATGGCATTTAGCATATCAGAATTTTTAGAAACCCCTATGACTAAAAACTTTGGCCCAGAATGTTATTGAAGTAATATCAACATTTAAAAAAAAAATCTCCGTTTCTGTTCACCTCCGGTAAAAATAATGATTTGGTTATTTATATAGTAGGACTATATCCATTTCTACATGCACTATTTCGGATTTCTTGGACAATTAGATACATCAACTAAACTGAAAAGATCTGTTTTTACTTATGAATCAATATATCATGTTTTGCTTATTTTTAAAGCTATGGTTTCACTTGTGTGCCAGATGAAAGCCATATGACAGACATTTCAAACATAATTTAGATTTTCATGTATAGTTGTTCATGGCCACAGAACTTTAAAAAAACTAGGAAGTGAACCAGACTTTGTAAAGAGGTGAATGTTGGCTGCCTTTATTGCTTCGAAAATCATTTGTAGAAATGAATATATTTATTTTGTTAGAAGAAAAAATATCTGTGCCAACTGCTGTCTGTTAAATAATATTTAGGAGCATAATCAATAATAAATTTCCATAAAAGGAATGGAAAATAATCTAAAAAGCACCATACCTTCATATTAAGCTTGCCAATGGCTATTATATGCAATAACGAAAGACAAAAACTGCTAAAAGAACGGACTGCACACAATAGGAGAGCTGGAACACAGCTTTAATACTCCAAAACCAGTACAAGTTGTTTAAAAATCCGAATATTAGTAAGCGCTTTCGGCAAGTTCAAATAACCCGCCTTCATCATGAAGGCGGGTTATTTGAACTTGCCGAAAGCGCTTACTAATATTCGGATTTTTAAACAACTTGTACTGGTTTTGGAGTATTAAAGCTGTGTTCCAGCTCTCCTATTGTGTGCAGTCCGTTCTTTTAGCATTATATGCAATAAGACAGTGTACAAACAGTAGCAGAATTCAAGTGTACTGTATGCCATTTGCATATGTTTATTTTGTTCCTTACCTAGTCAGCATTCTTCTCTCCTGAACGACAGTCTTGTCGGCAGCAGCAGCAACTGTTAAAAGCAATCCTCTGTCGGCAAGTCCCTAAACTGAAGAAAAGCAAGCATTCTTCTCTCGCAAATGGCAGGCAGCACCAAAGTCATGTCGGCAGCAGCAACTGTTTAAAGCAACCCTCTCAGTCTCGGCAAGTCCCTAAACTGAAGAAAAGCAAGCATTCTTCTCTCCCAATCCCAAATGGCAGGCGCACCAAAGTCATGTCGGCAGCAGCAATAGTTCAAAGTACCTCTCTCGGCAGCAGTTTCTGTCCAAAACGGCATTTCCCGCCTGCAAAGCCAGCATTCTTCTCTCGACAGCAACTATTTACTTCCTGCCTGCTCGCAGCCAGCCGGAAATCATGACGTGAGCTCCTTAAGCTCAATTCCGACTGGCTGATAGTGCTGATGGAGCTGACGTCATCGTGTACGGGATGACGTCAGCTCCGACAGCGCGAAAATTTAAAAAAAAAAAAAAAGCGAAGAAATCGGAAATGAAGGGGTGCCACTCGGGAATCGTGGCACCCCTTCATTTGGACCCGAAAACTCGGTAAAAACCGAGTAATTCGGGACAGTTGGGAGGTCTGCTCAAAGGACCTTTTCCAGGAATCAAAGGGGAGGTCAAAAAATGTGGTTCATAAAATCCCATGGTCTTTTCCAGGGCACACATAGAGTTAGTTCCTCCAGAGTAGTAGGGATGATAATTGAAGACAATGCCCCATGGCAGTGGAGGCCCAAAAAATGGGGGGAGGGCAGAGATTCCTTTTCTGAAAGACCCTTTCAGCTTTCCTGAATGGAGACCTAATTAACTACCTCTGGAGCCTGGCTAAATATAGCAAAAGACAGTGGGATGTACAGAATTATTTCCAGAGGTTATATAATTCCCTTTTCCCTACCTTCACCATTAACCAGAAAAATTCCTGATGTTCCACCCAATCAGAGGAAAGCAGCAGCACTAGAAATCTAAAAGCTTCTAGAAAAAAAGAGTCATCCAGGAGGTCCCACCAGACAAGATAGAATCTGGACTGGAGACCAGGTTTGAATCTCAGTATACTGAACAATTCAGTTCAAAACACAAAGTTCCAGATGGTCATGGTTCAGACCATTCTACCCGTTCTGGGCAAGGATGACTAGATGTGCTTGATAGGTCTTCAGGATGTGTGCTATTATATAAAGATGAGCAGACAATTCAGAATGTACTTACACTTCCGTCTGGGAGCCAGTGCATGGCAGTGGTTGCAGCTCACCTGAGAGTGTAAAGATTCTGGGTGTTTCCATATTTAGATGACAGGTTCATTACCTCCCCAACCATGCATCATTGATAGAAGCTCGGGATCAGGTGTTACAGACCTGTTCACATCTTGGAATAACCATAAATTACAAGTCTCATCTGCAACCATCCCAGACATACAAATTCATAGAGCAGTGTTCAAGACAGTATATAAGTAGCTTTTCTTCCTCTAGCAAGAGTGCAAACAATAAGAATGTGATTCAGGAAAATAATTTGCAGTACCGGAATTTCAACCCGATTGATTCTGCAAGCCCTGGGATCAGTATCAGCTGCAATAATTTTAGTCCCTTTAGCAGGATTCCACATGAGAATTCTTCAATGGATGCTGGCAACACAATGGTCAATACTTTATCAGCCCATGTCTGCAAAGATAAGAAAACACAGGTATGCAAACAATATCTTTCCTGGTGGATGCAGTTGGAACAGCTGTTATAAGGTCATCCTTTCATACTCCCTCAGCCCAAGGCCATAGTGACCCAGATTGGGTGTGTGGGGGGCATTTTCAGAGGAAGACAGTTCAAGACACTTGGTCCACCAAAGAGACCAACTTGCATATCAGTGTTATGGAGATGAGAGCAATGCTTTTGGCATTGCAAGCATTCCAAGCATTCCAAGAATCTCTCCCTCTCTGGACCATTGCAGTCCAGTCAGACAACATGTCAACAGTTTGGTACATCAACAAGCAAGGGGGAACCAGATCTTATCTCCTATGTCAAGAAGCCCTCAGAGTGTGGCAATAGGTGATATTTTCCAACCGCTTTCTAATAGTAATGCACAGTCTGAGGAAGTTCAGTGTGATAGTAGACAAACTCAGCAGATCCCTCTTACTACCTCACAAATGGACTTTCAACAACGAAGTGATGGAAGTAATTTTCAGTCGGTGGGGCCAACCTTGATGGGATCTTTTTGCATCTCCCCTAAACAACAAATGTAGCAGCTTTTTGCCCTGATCCCCCCCCCACTAAAGGAATCTCTGAGGGATGCTCTACTCCACGATTTTCTCCCTGGCCTTCTATATGCTTATCCTCCAACTCCTCTAATTCCCAAATTCCTTCAGAAAGCAGCCAGGCTGAAGAGCATAGTCATCCTCATTGCTCCTTACTGACCTTGACATATTTGCTTTCCCTTCCTTTGGCCTAATCCACTACACCCACCTTGGATTCCTGATCCAATTTTGGACCTTCTGTCTCACCCGAAAGGCATGGTTCAACTGGGTATCTCAAATCTCAAACTAACAGCATGTTTTCTCCAATTCCATTAATAGCCAGGAAGCCAATACTCTCTTCCCCTGTCCGTTCCATATTTTTATCTTCCCATAAACCTTCTACTAGGAAACTCTACAAGGTGTCTATTAGAAAGTGCCCATAAATTACCACATAGGTGGTAATCCATTAAGTACAGAAGAAGTAATTAGGGACCTGGGGACCCAAGTTGATAGCAATCTCTCATTTGACAACCACGTGGCCAAAGTGGTTAGAAAAACATTTTATATAGCCCACCTAATCATGAAGGGATTCACATCTAGATCAGGGGAGGTCATTGTGCCTATTTACCCATCCCTCATCAGGCCCATAATTGAGTACAATGCCCCTTTTGGGATGTACCTTACCAGACACCTGCAGCAACTGGAAAGACCCCAAAAGTACCTCACCAAGAGGATCAAAGGGCTCAAACAGATGCCATATGCAGCTCTACTCAGTGGCATACCGCCTGCTCAGAGGCGATCTGTGCCTGACGTATAAAGCCATGTCCAACCCGGAATTAATGGACATGCTACACCTCAGAAAATCCAAATCCCATCGAGCTACGCGCTTGAGAGACTTGAACCTCAGCACTGAAATAAATAGGACATGCTGGAGGGACAGATTCATAACCTAGAGGCTCCCTTCACTCTGGAATAAAATCCCAGTCCAGGTTAGGCAGAGTCCCTCATTGACTCTCTTCAAGAGGAATCTTGATGAGTGGATGGGAGATTGTAGGTTTACCCCGGGTATCACTTCTGTGTCACTGTTAGACAGAGGCACAGTATACTAACCTCGAAAAAGGGCATAACAAAATTAATTTAAAATGGCTGGCGAAAGCCAAACACACTATGGCTAGGCTTATAAATGCCCTAGGGCAAATAGCTAGTATGAACCTATGAATCTATAAATGGAGAAGGTTCATTTTTTGGGCAGAGCAGAATCAGTTAGACACTATTTTTCTGCTCCACTCGAGTAACCCACACGCGTGAACTCAACCTAGTCTATGACATCAATAGGACTTGTTGGTGGGACAGATTTGTGTCCCAGAGACTCCCTCTTCTGTGGAATAGACTCCCTGTCCATGTCAAGCAGAATAATTCATTAACCCTTTTTAAGCACAACCTGGATAACTGGACAGGGAGCAGAAAATGCACCTTTGGGATTCCACCTGTGTCCCTGCTGGACAGGGGCATCGGTGCTGATTTGCTTGTAATGGCCTAAGAGCCAATAGGCTAGTAACTTCCTATGATCCTATGATAAGCATCCTTGGGGCATATTACTAGTTTATTGAACTATGTAATATAAAATCTGTCGGTCTATTTTTTTTCTTTTACAGGGTATTTTTTCTAATTGTGGTTTATTTCAATTATGGATTGCACATTATGCATATCATATTTCTGTAGCAAATTGTTCCTTATTGTACAACAGTATTTGTTGGATATCTGTGCAGTTACAGATAAGGGCTTGTTTGCTAGTTTACTGAGGCTAGTTGCTGCTTTTAGAGAAATATCCTCCTTCCCCCAAGTTGCAATGCCCTTTGTACTAATTATAAGTTGAGGTTTGAGAGAGGTCCTCCAAGTATTTTTTTTTAATTTTCTAATGTTTTGTTTGCCTGGATTTTTCATTGTATTTGTTGAGGTATAAGAGTTCTAGTAGTTATCTCTAACAGCCTGTTGTCACTGTTTTTGCTTTTATGCCATTGACTCTGACTTATATGATAGCAATAAAATCCCACGTGTCTAGTATGTCATAGTTTGTGTACAGCACATATGTGCACCGCAATGGATGAGGAATAACAGAAGAAATGCATAGTCATGGTATGTGTATAGTTATTTATTTTTTAATTTTTTTTTATTTGTGTTTGTTTTCTGGGGTAGAGCACTGATCTCCATGGACCTATTTTAGACTCATCCCAGGAGCTGTGTCGGGTTAAGTGACTTGCTCAGAGTCACACAGTTAGGCAATGGAACCTGAGGGAATTAAATCCTGCACCACTGGTCCACATGAAGCAGCTTGTTAACAGCTCCTTAATCCTCTAATGATGAAATGTTTAACAGATGGTGGCATAAACAGCTCTCATGTATAATACTATATGTTGGCTATATGACTGGCCCACAGACATATTGTAGTGTATGCAAAGGTGTGGAACATGAAATACCTGATGAAAAACACTTCATGTAGTGCAGTTGCAGACAACATAAATGTTGTAGCATAATGTTACCACCATCATCACTATTATTATTGCTGTACTGGTTACTGGGTGAGCAGCTAATCCACAGACATGACGGATGTACTGATGGAGAAGTACTATATACAGAGTCAGAACTGTATGATATACATCGTGAAGCTAGGTGGTATATTATTATATTTGTATGTGTGATGTACAGCTGTCATCCTGCTGAATGTTGTGCTATCCATGCCATCCTTCTGTTAATATGATATTTGCATATCTGTGGCTGTGCTCGAATTTGCAATATCCAGCTCAGGCTGACATGCAACTGGGGGGCATGAATTTGCACATTTGCAGAAGTCTTTCTGCATGTAAGTTGCAGGACAGATTTAGAAATGTACAACACATACACAACATATAGCACTACTGGTATAAGTTCCTCTGACTATTTAATACACTGAGCCAACAGCAAGGGGAATGGCTATGCCTGTGATACAACAGCACTTCTACCGAAGTGTGACAGACAAATGTCAATACAAATAGTTATCTGCAAATGCAGTACTAATGCACAGTGGATGAGTATGCATCCTTACTAGGTAACAGTCCCTACACAGAGTGAATTCACATAATGCTGTGAACAGGGAAGCATGTGTGTGTGTTATGTTACAGTTGCTGCATGTCACAACACAGGGCTTGCTTTCAAGCTTCTTCCACTTACCATGGCAAGTGGTCATTCACATAGTAGCTCTTAGAATAGTGCTGCACACTGCATGGTTCTTTTACCTAATGCATCTCTTGTTCTGTCTGGTGTGTTGTGAGATGCAGAAATGAGCTATTAATGAAACCTGATTTGACTTACTTACTCCGGATGTAACTCTTCTTTAGTCCCTAAAATACCAGGACATTGCTAATTAATTTGGTTCATTGTCATTTAACTTTCAAAGATAATTGTTTTTACAGCATTTACTAATATGGACACAGATTATTTAGCCTAGTGTTTTTTTTTTTTGGGGGGGGGGTTATAACATTGCTGTAGTAATCTTGAAAGAGAGTAATTTACTGCTCTTCTGGACATTTACTCACTACTGGTTTAGTTATAATTTGTATTCCAACTGGCCTCTTGTGTTTTGTTGCTTGCTATATATTGTTCTGCTCTGCATGCTGTTGCTCCTCTTTTGGCTAGAGTCCTTTGAGCTGTGCAACTGAGCCATTTCTGAAACCTGATTTGACCTACTTTCACTGGATTTGACCCTTTCTCAGTCCCCACTACACCAGAAAAGTGATTATTATTTTTATTTCATTGCTGTTTAACATCTAAAGACAACTGTGCTCTGGGCTTTTAATCACTACTAGCTTTGCTATAAGTTTTGTTCTAATTTTCTTATTTGCTGTATATTGTTCTGCTTTATATTTTATTACTCTCACTATAGTAGTTCACTCTGTATAGTAGCCAATGTTCCCCTTCCAAGGGACCTAAACCAGTTGTTTTTGATTTTACTATTGGTTAATGTGTTGATTTGAACTTTTCAGTGTTACTGTGTTGCTAGAAGCTGGGTGTGTTTACCAAGGGATTCTGTTTGTTGCTTTTAGCTGCACTCTGAGCAGCAGTGGACTGTGGTGGTTCCATTGTTATCACTGCTGATGCTGTATCGGCTGTGATACTTTCTCATACCTATTCATGTTGATCTTGTCCTGCTTGTTGCTTAAACTTCTTGTAAGCTTTGTTGTTTACTACTGCCATTGCTAATACCTTGGCTATTGTGACCTCTTGGACTTAAGATCCTTTGCATCTAGCAACTAATCTACTAACTATATAATTGTTGCACTTATAAGACCATAGACCCATTTGGCCAGAGTGGAAGACCAAAAACTTATATCCTTCCTCTCGCCAGCCTTATAGTACTTGGTGTTTTAGGCAGTGTAGGGACTACCAATTGCTCACATATAAAGTGCTTGACATATATAATACAATCCATGACAGATATAAATATCTGCAAAACATTAAGCCACCCTCTTGCCATACAAGTAAGCTTTGTAATATATCACTGAAGTTTGGAGAACTGCTATTGTGATGTCCCTTCATGAGGGAGCTCCCCCCAGGAAGAGCTTCCTTGTGCCTGGCTTAGACACCTGTGACTACAACACTTGGATTGCTTGTAAAACCATCTGGACCTAGAAAGCTGATATAAGTATTTTTTAGCACTTGCTCTAACTGTTTCAGTGCTATTCAACACTTCTGTGCTGCATTTATTGATTTGGTTGAATTTATCACGTTATCAGTCTGCACTTGTTAAAGAAACTCCATCTGTTTGTTACTGTACTGCTCTTAGGCTGTTTTAACAGTATTCTGATATTTCCTAACCATACCTCTCAGCCTCTTACCTCAAGAAATCTGGACCAAGCCTGACAAAATGGGATCCCAGAGACTCAAAAAATAGGGACACATTTTAAATGTTGCTCTTATAAACTTAGAAAGTTGCTAGAAACTCAGTATTTGTGTTAGAATGCATTTCTGAAGAATATAAAGTCTGAAACTCAAATGCGTGTCATTATTTAGTGACTAATTCTTAGATCATTACAGTGATTTGTCAGAAAAACAAAAATTTTATGAGGAACAGACAAAAAATATGAGGCAAAAAATGGACATTCTGCAAAAATCTGGACAGTCAAGAGGTACGTTCCTAACCTCCTCTGATATTGCAAAAGCTGTTTTGAGTTTGCCAAAGTTCTCCTGAGTCTGCCAAAATATTTCTAAGTTTTGCAAAATTGTTGTGTATTGTGAACCTTTCTCAGGGTTACTGAACTTATTTCCAAGGATTCCTGATATTGCAGGAATTCTGACTTCTGTTGTAAAGCAGTTATCTGATTGGCCTGAGGGTTTAACTATGTAAAATTCTTTCATCCTGCTGATATAAAACCTGTGTTTGTATATAAGCAAACCTCTCTAGTTTAAAATCCTCTTTAGGAAACATTCTCTATAGTCTACCACTGTTCATAACCTCTTGAAGGGCTGCCAGTTTGTGCAGAGGGTGGTACAACTGCAGGTCATCTAATAGTGTACTACTAAACACTCTCACTTTGACCCTTAAGTGACTTTCCCTACTTCTTCCCATCTAGAAATTATTTTTCCTTGCTTTAAAAAACATAGGCTAGATTCAGACCTGCTGAATCCAGACTGTTTGGTATCATCATGCTCTTAAACCAGTCATTTACATTAAGAGGGCCTCCCTGCACCCTTGTGGCAGAAGTGTTTAGCTCAGGACCCATCTGAGTTTGGGATTCCTGGAGAAAGGCTCAGTTTGGGGGTTTCCCATTGGTAGTTGTGTTAAAAACTGTTTAAATTATCATGTTATCTGCCTCATGTATGCATGGGTTTGTGGTAAGTTTGCCAGAGCTGCTCAGCGTTTAGCAACTATAGTCAGAGGTCTGGAGTGCATCACACTGTAATTCAGAGCATCCACTGAAAAATAAGTATATTTTAAGCCAGCACAACACTTTGTTAACTGCACTTAATTGAATTACTGCTTCATTTTTGCTGCTTGTGAATGCTTTTTACTCTGCATTTTGAAATTGTGCTTCATTGTCTTATATAGCATAGGCTAGATTCAGACCTGCTGAATCTAAACTGTTTGGTATCACTGTGCTCTTAAACCAGCCATCTTACATTAAGAGGGCCTTTCTGCACTCTCGTGGAAGAAGTGTGTAGCTTAGGACCCATCCGAGTTGGGGATTACTAGAGAAGGGCTCAGTCTGGGACTTTCCCCTTGGTAGTTGTGTTAAAAACTGTTTAAATTCACCTGTTTATAAGTCTCACATTTGCTCATTGCTGCACACTGTGCAAAGAGGTTTAGCAGTGCCCTGTATAGATACAAATGTCTGGGAACATTATTCTTCCCTAGAGACCTTCCAGTAGAACTCCCTTAAGCTTCCTTGCTCAGCAAAGAGCAACTCAGTTGCTCTCTAAACAGCATTTTCACAGTTATCATCTGCATCCTACTATAAATCCACTACCTTTGCTACTCCAAGTCAAACTAGCCCACTAGTTAAGCTAAAGTCCTAAGTCCATCTAGCCCACTTCCTTCTCATATACTACATTCAGAAAAATTCTGCCACAATGGATGGGCAGTTTCCCATCATTTCTCCTGCCAGCTTGATTGATATGGGCATCTTAAGGCAATGTAGCAATTGCTTCATGTATACTGACAACCATTTGCTCCTAAAGCAAACTAACACCCTATGTGAGAGATGCAAATACACTGTGCAATTGGAGTCAATTCTCTCACATAAAAACAAACTAGACATCAAACAGGTTGCCAGCACACTTGCTTCACCTCTCACGCAAACCTCACCTCTCACACAAAATAAGGTCACGACACATAAACCTACATATGTGGATGTACTCACTGAAAGCCTACCAAAAGAACACGGACTTCCCAAACGCACAGCACCCACACTCACCACTAAGCAAAATAAACCACTATACATATCAACAAATATCAATACACACACACCCGTGTCTCAACAAATAAGCCCCAATGACAAAACACATGAAATGTCTTGGTCATAGGTGACAACATAGTGAGACACACAGATGTCCCGCTCAGCAGACTGGACAAGGAAAAGGCCATTGTCAGCTGCCTGTCAAGTGCCAGGATCCATCAAATCACGCATGTGCTGACGTCATTCAACAACAAGTACAGTTATGACTTTTTCATAGTTCATGTTGGAGTGAATGACTTAAGACATACCTTTCTCTTTCTAGACTATATGAAGAGAGACATGATGGAACTCTCTGATTATGAGTCCCAGACAGGTATGTCCCTAGCTCTAGGCAGTATCCTTCCCTCACTCAGGATTATTTCACAGTATAAACAAAATATGATTGACTTAGCTACTGGTGCCAAGTCTGGGTATCCAGTATCTGTCAGCCTGGGAAGATATGGTTGACAGACATCGCTGCTTTGCTAGAGATGGTCTGCAGCTGTTCCCCCTAAGCTTTCCAATACTGGCAAAGGACCTTCAAATTTTCCACCATAACAAAATGTAATCAAGACAAACTCAGGGTCATCTGCTTAATGCTAGGTGTTTAAACATGAATCTGCACTCCCTGGAAGCGCTCCTCACCTTGGAGGATGCTGACATCTGTGCAGTTACTGAGACATGGTTCAAGGCCACTGACAGCAGCCTGGCTGTGCAAGGCTACAATGTCTTCCACATGTTCAGACCTCAAAATGAGCATGAAGGTACCATTAAAACCAAAAAACAAATTCACTTCAAGACTGGTAAGTCCGGAGGACTTTCTCAAACTACTCCATGTCCAATTAACTATTGGGAAAGTACCATACCACATCATTGCTAGCTATAGATCTTCCACTATGAACCAGGATAAGCACACCCCTTACCTTGATTTACACCTTAGTCATGGGAGATGTCAACTATACTTCTATAAACTGGGGGACATACATGAGCAAGAACAGGCTCACCCAGAGGTTCCTGGATTTTGCTAACACAAATGCTCTGGAACAGATAGTCTGCACCCCCACAAGGGGCTCTAATATTCTGGACATAGTACTCACCAACATGGGAGGGTTACTGTACTTCTTCATGTGTGATGTCCTCCCTGGTTAGGTCAGACCACAAATCAGTCTCGTTTGAAATAACTACTGGAACTGACACTCTCACAGGAACAAAAATTATAAAAAAACTTTACCAAAGCTAACTACTAAGTGATGGTATAAAAAGCTTCATACAACCCACAATCACAGACATTAATGATCACTATGCAGAAATGCACTCAAATGCCTTGTAAAAACACTTTAGTGACTTCATAAACTCTGCTGTCCCTGACCGAATGAAAACCAGGTTTTCCCACTGTGGTGGACTTCAAGTATAAACAGATTATATAACAAGAGGATGAAACTGCTGTCCAAAGCAAGAGGGATATTACTCTGCAGAGGAAGAGTTCCTCCTAAGCCTAAACAAGAAAATCAGAAATTTTATAAAGTTTTCTAAAACAAATTACAAAACTAAAATTGCACCCCTAGCCAAGGATAATCATAAGGTATTCTTTAACTTCGTCCGAAGTCTAAAAGGGAATACCCATCTATTTGCCAAACTGGTTGAAGACAGCATCACTCATACTTCACCACAAGATATCACCAACCTGCTAGCTGACAGATTCAGTGCAAACTTCACCCCCCATCCCCACCTACCATATCCCAAAGCATAACTGACACCAGCCCTCTGTCTAGTATCTCTAGAGAACAAATCATCTGTGTGCTTGCAAAGGCCAAAAACATGGCCTCTATGGGACCAATTAATATCCCAGGTTGTTTACTAAACAATCTAAAACAAGACCTAGTGGACCCACTTGGCATTCTCTTTAATCATAACTTGAGAACCTATGTTCCTGCAGAATGGAGAACAGCAACAATAATTTCCCTTCTTAACTGACCCTGGGAACTACAAACCCATCAGTCTAACCAGCCTCATCTGCAAGACCATGGAAAGAATTATCATGGACCTTATCGACAAAGACATTGGCAACCTCCAAAAGCTGGACCCAACCCAGTTTAGCTTCATGAAGTGCGGCTCATGCTTATTAAACTGGTAGACTACTTTGAGAATGTCACCAAAGCCATAGGTGAAGGTAAGACAGTGCACACAGCCTATCCCGACCCTGCCAAGGCTTTTGACACAATCCCCCACTCTAGCATCATTGAGAAGCTCTCCCAGCTGGGGTTTAATGCTTCTTACGTTACTAGATGGGTAGCCAATTGGCTCATTGACAGAACACAAAATTAAAAACAAAAACGCTTGGCACTGATGAAAACCAAAATTTATAACACTCTAAGTAATGAATGTTAAAAGCAAACCATCAAATTAAAATTAAAGTAGATTAGCACTTTATCTTAAACAAATGCAAGACTTCTTCAGGTGCACTTTCCTTGTATCCTAGTTAATTTAAAACTCCCACTCCCTCTAAAAGTCACATGACTTATTACAGCTATTCTATTACTTGCCACTCCCCCTCTGATTTGTTTGTGTTTAATATTAGTAAATAATTATTAAACAAATATATGATTAAATAACTATGTTAAATTGATACATATATTTACTTTTCTTAAAATATGTATAAAATACTTTACAACACTTATTAAATTTATTAAAATTGTTAAACAATTCCTTCATCGTTTTAAAGTTTTCAATTTTAAAACTGGTGCTATACTGGCTTGTTCATTAATGTCTGGCCAGTTGTATGCATTCCAATACAGCTGCCAATATAGTTCTTTAATCTCCAAGAAAATTTTCAAGGGCCCTACTCTCAGGTCCAATCAAATCTGCTCCAACAATGTGAATTTAAATGTGTGCCCTGGATATTCACTTATATGCCTACTAAGAGCATTAGTCATTTTACCCTTCTTGATGTCCTGTAAGTGTTCATAAATCCTTTCCCAGATTTTTCTTTCAGTTTTGCCTGTATAAAAACACTCACATTGTTGACATAAGGCCACATATACTAGGGCTCTATTGTAGCAGTCAGCTCTCAGTTGCATCCTGTATAATTTACCTCTGATCATAAAACTGTTCCCTATGTGAACAGAACTACATACTGAGCATCTTCCACAATGTTTCATTCTCCTAATGGAGGTATTGATCCTTTGAGGTTTCTCGAACCAATTCTTCAAAGTGCTGTTTCTCCTATTTACTACCACTGGGGTTGCTCTGACCATGTCATGGAGTGCACTTTCTTCTCACAATAAAGTCCAATTCTTATTCAAAATGGATCTGATGTTCATACTGTCATACTATATGTCAAAATCATTGCCGTCCTTATGTTGATATCTGATTCATTTGTGTTGATCGAATTCTGTTGTGCCTGTTCCGCCACACACAAAAGTAGTGCAAAATGCCCTCTACTTCTTTTACTTGATACTTCCTTTATCATCTCATCAATTAGAGAAACATTTTCTTCATTAATTCATATTCCTCCTTGAACTGAACATCCAATGTTGTCATTCTGGCAGCCCTCACCAATTGTCCTTTCACCACTGCTTTCTTTTGGAAAAAGGGCTGAGAACTTGAGAAATGCAGCAGGTTGTTAGAATATGTGGCCTTGCAATGAATACTAGATACATACCTTTTGTTTTCAATGTCCTTGGTTAAAAAACATCCTGCAATGTATTTTATGAAAGGCCGTATTACTTCTTCTTCCCCTTTCCACGCCAATAATATGCCATCAAGATAACATAAATAAAACTTGATGTTCCTTTGGAATGGGCAGTCCTTGATAAATCTGCATTCCCATTCCAACATCACAATGTTAGCGAATAGTGAACCTATTGGAGAGCCCATGACTACCCCTTCCTGTTGTAAAAAGTATTCACCATTGAACCATATAAAATTGTTCTTTAAAATCATTTCCAACATTTCTTCATACAGATTAACCAAGTCTTGCTTCAGACCTTTTCTATTCAAATAATCAACAAACCAAGATACCCCCAAATCATGAGGGATAACTACATAAAGATCTTTTACATCCACCATAATGAGGACATCCAAGTCCCCATATTCCAAATCTTTGATAGTATTTCTCAAAAAATTCCAAGAACTGGTGCACAATTGTGGTTCTTCCCTCAAAAATGTTTTTTAACTTAGTATCAAGAAACCGGGCAATTGCATATGTGATGGACTCTCTGCCATCCACTATTTGATGTAAAGGTGGATCATCATGTCCCCATAAATGTAGATATTGCTAAACGAATGTGTGTGTGGGTACTTAATTTACAGCTATTGCCTTTGTTTTAGCTTCATTAATTTTGTATTCTGAAAAGATTTGAAACTGCTTCAAAATATTCCACAACACTGAAATGTCCTTTTCTGGTTTTATCAAGTATAAAATAATATCATCTGCAAATAGTGACAGATTTTCTTGACTGCCATACCAATTATATCCTTGAATTTCTGAGCCTCTTATTTTCTTTGTCAGTGGTTCTAAATATAGTGCAAATAACAAAGGGGAAAGAGGACAGCCCCTGCCTGGTTCCGCTGCTCAGACAGAAATTATCAGAGAGGGACCCACACATTTTAATTTTCAACTCCAATCCCTCAAATATCTTCCTAATAAACTTTATAATTTTATCAGGGAATGCAAATGCTTCCATTGCCTTGCTCCTAACGTTCCAGCTTACTTTGTCAAATGCTTTCTCTGTAGCAGGACCCACCAACAGCAGTGGCATTTTCTTACATTCAGCTTCACTCTGGATCATCAGTGTTTTGTTAATGTTGTCAAATGTTTATCTCCCCTCCACAAAACCACATTGATCCACGTCTGTCATCACCTTTGCAATTTTTTTAGCCCTTATAGACATAAATACTTTATAAGCATGGTTTAGGATTGAAATGAGCCTGTATGAAGCTGAATCTGAAGGGCCTTTATCCTCTTTAGGTATTACAACCACCACCACCACTTTCTTCCTTGAAGTTGGTGTTACTTCTTCTCCTCTTACAATACTATTAAACAAAACCTTCCAGTTCTTTATCAGTTTTTCCCTCCTAGCTTCCAAACTTCCACAGGAATACCATCTATTCATAAGGACTTTCCCATTGATTGGTTATACATCACCATTTTTGTCTCATATTCTCCTACTCCTATCCTATTAGTAATTGAGCCTCATCTACCTCTAACCTTGGCATATTTCATTTTTCCATAAACATTTCCATTTGTACGTTTTCTTGATCTCCATATTTCTCTGCTTTATACAGAGTTTCATAAAATTTCCTAAATGTTTCTAATACCTCTGCAGGCTCTCTTGTTATCTTCCTAGTTATAGGTTCCCTAAGCTTGGTGACAACCCTTTCTACTTTCTGTTGCCTGAGTCATTGTACTAAAAGTTTTGCTCTGGCATTATTATCAAAAAACAGTTGCTTAACAGCAATCTTTCTAAACTCATGTATATTATTGAGGTAATCCTTGAGTTTCTGCTTAGCACTCTGCAATCGTTCCTCTTCTTGTTTTCTGAGATTCCTCCATCCTGCAATACTTTAATATTTGTCAGTCCTTTTAAATAATTCTTGTTTCTTCTTAACCATGTCTCTCTTTCTTTTATTTCCACCCTATTTTTAAATTCCAGTTTAATTTTTATCCCACTCCCTAGCTATATTTTCAGAAGAAATTTATGTCTTCTCTAATAAGTCCTGAATAATTTCCACTACCCATTCCATAAATTCCTCTCTTTTCAACTGATAGGTAGGAAACCACCAGTGTCTCATTTTATTTTATTACCCTGTGATTTTATTTTAGTTATTATTGGTGCGTGATCTAATATTGTTATTGGATGCCTATCAAAACTTTCAGTTAAATGCACATGTTCCTGTGAAATGTAAGCTCTGTGTGGCCTAGGCCAGTTTTTGTATCTTAGGAAATTAATTAATTAATTAATTGTTTATTTATTTATTTGTTAGCCAGGTTAGTTCAGCTGAGCCAGAGACCCATTTTCAGTGGAGACACAAGGAGAAAAGCTCCAGCAGAAAAAAAATAATATACAGAACATTGACAAGTATACATTAAAAGTACAAGAATATTACAAGGAATATTAACATGCATTAACATGCAAGAACAAAAAACATCAAAAGTGTGAGGAATTACATAGTTATATTATTGAAAATATTTACAGTAACAGCTGCTGATATGAAACAAAAAAGATATATAAATAAATAAATACAGTAGTAATCACCTGAGTGATATACAGAAATTAGGTCTGTGCTAGTAAATTCTGGAATTATATCAATCAGATCTAGATAGATAATAAAAGCATGAATAGCAGGAATAATATGTAAATTCACTTTGAACTCCTATTCCTAAATTCACATCTCCCATGCTAAATATTTTCATACATTTCTTCAAAAATCTACCCTCCTTTGCTATATTTTCACTTCTGGGCCCCTCAGACACATCTTCCCTGCTGCAAGTCAAATTCCAGTCCCCACCTATAAGTCATATTCTCTGCTGAAAACTGATTATTTTTCCCAAAACTTTCCTAAGTTCCATTATAGCAATTTTAGGTGAATTATAAATACATACCAGAGTAATCCTCCTCCCTTGCTAGTAACCCCTTAGTACTACACATCTACCATTATTATCTTTTTTATCCTTTTCTATTACTATTGGAGCTCCTCTTACAATTAATACAAGTACTCTTCTTTTCCATCCTGAAAAGCTTCTTAACAAAGTCACATGTTCAGTTCTTCCCAAATGTGTCTCCTGCAGCATAGCTATTTGCAATCTAAATTTTTAATATTATTCACTACTGTTTCTTTTGTGTGTGTGTGTGTGTGTGTGTGTGTGTGTGTGTGTGTGTGTGTGTGTGTGTATATATATATATATATATATATATATATATGTGTGTGTGTGTGTGTGTGTGTGTGTGTGTGTGTGTGTGTGTGAGACCATTAACATTTAATGATAATATTGAAAAGCTCATTATGTTAAAAAGTTATTATTCCCACCTTTTATTTGTAACAGTTTTTTTCTTAAGTATCTAATTCCAAAGTTTGTGTTACATGCACACACTATTGTTTGCCAGGTTGACATTTTATATAGTTGTTTCTTGTCATATCCATTTGAGCCTATGTCACATCTTACAAAACTAACTTTTGGTTTTATTGAAAACCCTCAAAAAATAGACCCCCAATACACCCCAAAAACATATTAACTTAATATTAACACTAAAAACTATGTACAAATGTTGAGGTTTTACCTTCCTAATAGGGACAATTTTCCCAAACTGACAGTCATATTCACTGACTTGGGTTAACCTAAAAGGAAGGTTATCCATGCATGGTACAGCCTGTGCTTCTACTAAGTGCTGTCTGGTTTTGTCTTATCTTTATTACTCACCTAGAATGAGAAAACAATTGAATGATTTCAGAAAACATTATCTCCTAGCTACTGAAAGAAAACAAAAAAGAAGTATTCTAATTTTGTTGCTCTTTATCAGATTACCTCCATGGAACCATGAGAACCAGATACTGAGTTGCTTTTACAAGTATTTATTTATTTGCTGGAGGAGAGCTTTATTATATTCGATATTGTTTTTATTTATTTGCTTTCTCTTAAAATTTGTTACTAGATAAAGCCAAGAGCCTCAATTCAGTCATTCCCCTATGCAAGAATGAGAACAAGTACATGATTTTTCTTGTATCATACTCTTTTGAACAGACTTTTCTTCATCTTTTTTAATAGTGTAGTGCCTGCATTTCTTAAAACTGAACACAGAGAAAGAGAAAATAATGAAAAGCAGGAGTGCCTGTTTGCTTTAATATCCCCATTACACTTGAAAGCAAATGAAAAAAAAAACTACTTTGTAAGAGCATGCAGATATGTATTATACAAATGTTGCTGTTAAAAACAAAAGTTTGTTTGATTTACAGTTAACTCTTTCCTTCGTCTTCTCTTTCCTAAGTGTTCCTCCAAACATTAATGACATGAAGTAAGACATATGCTTTAGAATCCCCTACAAGTTTAACAAAGTAAAAATTCCAATATTTCCATGTTTTCTTATTCTGTCATATTTCACAAATATAATTAATGCTTTATAATCCCACATTTATTTGTCAATTTCTGAGTTGCTTGTTTTATTCCTGTGTATCTCCATTTCCCAAATCCAGTATCTGTTTCTTTTCCAGCATACTCTTGGTTCCTCTAGTCAACTCTTGTGTTTTTTTGTCTCTCAAGCATTTTCTGTTGAAACATTGGAAAAGGTGTCAATGGCACTCTATCTCTGTGGTCTTTATTACCAGAAGAGCACAAAGCAGTATATCCTTCTGTTTCACAGCTCACTTTTTGTCAAACAAAACTTTTGTATTTCTTCCTTAGCATGTTCTGTATTAAAAAATGATTTTGTCCCTGCAAGAAATAATATTCTGATGATAGCTGGTTACAGCAGTTTGAATCTCACACCTACTTCTTGGCATTCCCTGATTAGTGGAATAAATGTGCTCCTGCAATGACTGGTGTAAAGTGAGTAGTCATTTTCCACAAACATTCTACTGTCTCCCAATTTTAGCACTTTGTCCTTCTGCCACAGTTTTGTCAGAATCAACTCTTTCGGCTGGTAGGATTGCATCTTTACTATTAAAGGTCTAGGTTGCTTTCTCGTGCTTTGTCATGGCCAGGTTTGAAGCTCTGACCAAGAGAGGAAATTCAAGGAGCATATGTATGATATCAAGCATATGAACATGAATAATGCCCTGTACAAATATATTCATAAATTTCCAAACCATCGATTTTTGTTTTTTGAGCTAGGTAAGGTAGAAAAAATCCCCAGGAAGGATGTTGGTCAGAGATCCTTGAGTTCAGAGAGCTGATATGTCATATTAGGCTTAATGCATGTTCTTTCCCTGGTTAAAATGATTTTCGTTCTATCACCAGTCAATCACTGATGAAGGCTAATTAAGCTGAAACCGGTGTGCTGTTGTGGTGGAATAAAGTTATGTTTGCTTATTAAGGAATTGTGCTATTTATTTATTTATCCATTCACCATAGTATGAGGAGTGCTGGCTCATGTGTTGGTGTATATCTAGGATCCATGAAGTCATGCAGGCACTCATACCACAGGTACCAGTATGACTGTCACAGTCCATGTGGGTGTTAATGACCTTAGATGTACCTGCCTTGACTATATGAAATGAAACATGATTGAGCTCACTAATTATGTGTCTCAGGGAGGTATGAGCCTAGCACTGAGCAGCATACTACCTTCTCCAAAGATGATGCCACATTACCAACAGAAAATGATTGATTTTAACAATTGACTCTTAGCTTCTGGTATCAATCCAGGGGGATACAGTATTTGACTGCCTGGGAGGACGTGATTGACAGACCACACTGCTTTGCAAGGGAAGGACTGCACTTATCCCCTCTAGGCTTTTGGATATTGGCAAAGACATTCTCCACCTGCATAGTGCCTTTTTTAGGCAATGCCAAACTGATAAACCTACTGACTTAATTGAAGGAACTACTCAGTGCTAGAAGTCTTAAAAGATAACAACGGATTCTATTATTAAATGCTCAACTAATCTGTCCTTTTTCTCCCTATTTGCAGTCCCTCCAATGAATAAACAACAATACAGCATTTAAAATATTTTAAATTGACTGTGTCTGTCCAGTAGAACAGTACCTTACTGTACTGTAGTAGTTTCACTTTAAAAAAAACTTTTATCCCACCCTGGAAAAGTTTGATGCAGTCTCCAATTCACTGATGTCATCAAGGTCAATGACTACAAGTAGTTTTCTGTTCAATTCCTTCCCCAAACTAACACCACCACAACCGTTCTAAAAACCCACCCATGCTGTGATTTCAGCTCCCTGGTCCTTACCCTCCCCATACAGAAAGTAAAGGCTAGAACAAGGAAACAGTACATGAGTCAAGTCTCCTGCTGTGAGCTGTCAAGCACAGCAGTTACCAGCTCAAATTACCCTTAACACTTTGACCTTTGACAGCTAGGGAAGTTAGATGTAAAGGAGAATGGAGATGAGTCAAAGTAGTACAATTCAGGCATCACAAACGACTGCAATTTAGCCATTCTAAAAAGAATCGGCAGTAAAAAACACTTTGATAGTCTGTTCTGTGGCATTTGCACTGTTTTTGTTTTAAGTAGTCATTGAATGGCATGAAATGTTACTTACACTGCTGTCTTTTAGTCAGTTAGTTTTATGCATGTAAAATCAATGCAGTGACAGTAGCTTTAGGAAGAAATAAGCCTGCATGATGTAATTTTTTACAGGCAAGCACTGCATTGTGGGATACCCAGAGGCAGACTAAACAATGAGGATCACTTCAAGATGCTAAAACCCATGTAGTCAGACTCAGAAATTACGTATAAAAATATTTAAAAACCTGTAAATCATCCCAGAGTGGTATTAAAATGTAGGAAACAACAAACCGTGATGAAATAAAAATGTTTCTTGAGTCTGTGGGTACGGTTCTCTTTTAACAAGAAACTCCACTCTCTGCAAGCCTTTCTCACCCTGGCGAGTGCAGTCATCTGTGCAGTAATGGAGACATGGTTTAAAGTTACTGAGAGTACCCCGGCAATGGAAGGTTATAACACCTTTCACACCTTTAGACCGGCTACTGCACAGGAGGGAACTAAAGGTGGAGGAGTGTCAGTCTATATTAAGTCCATTCTCACACCTATCTCAATGTACTAGAGTCCTTCACTGTTCAACCCAATATGATATTCATTGGGTATCTCAACTACCCCTTTATAGACTGGAAATTCTGCACCACTTCTAATGCACAAGTTCAGCAATTCCTAAACTTTGTTAATACCAACATCCTGCAACAGTTGGTCCATTCTCCTACCAGCTGTCCAAAAGTCATTGACCTTGTTAGGTAAAAACACACTGGTTCCACACGGCTGAATAAAAGTCACAAGATAATTTATTCCAAGAAAAACAAGTAAGCGCTTTCATGGATATCATCCGCTTCATCAGACTAGAATATGAAATGACATTAGAAACTTGCTTATATACATTAAAATAATCCAATCAAATAAGCTGATAACCTAATTGCATACTTAACCTTTAAAATGCTGTAACACAGTAAAAAAACGGCTCTTAATATACACCCCTGGATTTACTAATCTTCCATGTAAGACTAGATTAGTCTTGCACGGAAGCACCAGTGTAAGCTTATGATGGCAGTGAGCCATGCATATTAATGAGGGCGCGTTGCCTCAACTCCAAAGCTTACATGGATCGTGGATGAGTTTAGATGGCATGCTGGACTGCCGAGCAGTCCAAATATCCACACCCCTGGAATGAAGAAATGCTGCAACTTCACATTTAAATGAGTGAGTTTGCTCATATGTGTACAGTGTAACACTACACTCCCCCATATGTTCAACAACTAACAGAATAAAAAATAAATTTTTTTTTTATATCTTCCAATATAGCTGCACGTAGTTGTGCGGGTTTGCCCAGATTTACCCATTGTTTAGCTACAGTTACAGCAGCTTAAACACCAGAAGAGGATAACAAGAAAAATATATGCAAATTAAGCAACATAACGATAGCATAGTGGTTAGAGCTTTCGCACAAAGAGGAGGTATTCCCGGTTTGAGTCCCACTACTGCACATTCCATTTTCTGTGGGAAATCCGATACAAAAACATTTCCTGACATTTTTTTATGTATAAGTTTTGTAAAAAGCATTGAAATGTTAAATTTAGTAGCGCATGAATTATATATATGAAGGTGAAATGTTTATGCATTCTGAGGCATGAGTACCTTATTTTAAGCAATATAAAGCACTGGTAACCACATGTTACCAGTACTGAGCATATTTAAATACATTTGCTCGTAGCCGCGCAATGCTAAGGAGGAGTAACACAGGTTCACTTCACGTTGCTTCCAATCACCTTCACGCAACTCCGCACTAACCAGCGCAACGTCGAGCAAAGTCGGGTAAACGTGCTCACACCTGCTTTACTGTTCCTTAACCAGTCAGTTCTGCCCAGCAGGAAAATAAAAAGCAGTGACAGGGCTTGAACTCAGGATACTGTGCACTATAGTCACAGTACTTAACCACTAAGCCATGATAGCATTTCACAAAAATGCACTTTCAAAAGAGACATATCTATCAAAGGGATTCTAAACATTGCCAACATCAGCTAAGCAGGCATGCCCACAGCTGAGCTTTTTCAAAACTGGCCAATCACAAATAAATGTGGGAAATGAGGCATATTTAATCTCCACAGGCGGGAATACTTGCTATAACTGGTTGTAGCTTCCTTCTGCAGTCAGCATGGCTGGTGTAGGTGAGGGCACTCGGTTTAGAGCGCAATGCTGGGTCATCCAGGAGTCCAAAATTATGGTTTGCCTCCTCATCCACAAACATGAGCAAAGACTCCTGCAGGGCCAGTATCAGGGTACCCAACATAAAATGGAGGCCTGGAACAGTCTTGCCCATGATCTAACCAGTGCCACTGGTGTTCCTCAGACTGGTGAACAGGTCAGGCACCATTATTCTGACCTGAAGCGGTGTAGGGGGGGTGAACTGGACCGGTGGATCCAGGAATCCCGCAGGATACCTAATGCTCCAGTACTGAGTAAGTAGCCATTGTATTAAGTAGTTAAAAATTGCCATGCTTGTCTATACTATGGATAGGTATGTCTCAATATCACTGCATTTACTTCACAGCTGCAGGTGACCAGGCTATGAATGTGCAAGCCCATGAAGATAGGCTGCAAAGGCTGCATCATGAGGCAGGTTAGAAATTATTCTGCATGTACTGTTATATAAAATAAATGAGAGAGCCTTCAAAAAGTGTTTTAACCCAATAAATAAAGGTGTAATAATCCTTTAATAAATGTATAATTCCTGGAGTACGTCTGTGTCATTTTCTTTGATATGTTGTTGTACTGTTGCATTTTACAAATAGTAGTGTTGTATTAAGCAGTGTCAACCCACACTTGGGTAGGCCCATATAACGTGGATGAAGGGAGTGCCAGTAGCTTTTATGCATATTTACAGCCCTCAACTGTTAGTTCATGCCCATCATGTACAGGTTAATCTGGCACATGAGTAGCTTGGTATTGTGTTCCCCAGAAAGGTCAGTGTGCTGCCAGAAATGTAGGGAGCTACTAACATATAACTGATACTTTCACCTGAACATATCTAGATAATGATATGAAAGTAGAGCTGTCAGTGTACCATCTTAGCAGTAGTGTGTGTAAGCAATTCTCAAAATATGTTGCCGTAACATCTGCATCTTGGACAGTTTCTATGTAAGATACAGCTCATGTATATAATGATCTAGCAAAATCAATTTGCACAATATAAGGACATTGGGTAGTGCAATAATACATGTAAGGGACATATAACTGCAGTTAATAGGAATGCAGTGAAAACTAGAAGGATATATAAGTTGTTAATTGAGCTATCTTTTTCCACCCTACTGTATGTGCATAAAAATGCAATTCCACACCTCAATTAGTATGTCTAATCTCAAAACATTTGTTGGGACATATGTCCTATTGGTTTGTAAATATTTGCATTTATTTCTATGTATGTGGCCTGTTAAAATACCACAATATTGGTGGCCTGTTGCCATCAATTAAACCTGCATGCTGTTGTAATGTCCACTATTGTTCTATACATGCATGTGTTATGCTAGCTTTTCAACTGTTGAAAATCTGGTGTGTTGGGTTAATGGGAATACTTCTGCATGCTATTATAACTAATTGGGAATGCTGTTGACTGTTACTAACCCATATCTTTATTCAACTCTCCAAAACATAGTTCGTATGGGAAGGCTGGTCCCAGCGGACCCACCTGTCCCACCTCAGCTAGCCATGGCACCTGGCACCAGCAGATCCGGTGCCCAGCCTGGGACCTTCTCCTCCGTTGGCCCTGTGCCACCTTCAGGTGGAGCGCTGCAGGGGATGGGGCTCACCCCCCCTCCGTGCAAGCATGGGCGGAGTGGCACCTATCACCCTTCGTAAGGTCCGGGCTGTGGTGCATAGAGAGATTGAACGTTCTGTTGCAGAACCTCTATGCCAGCTAGAGGCCTGTGTGGCACAACTCATGGGTCAGCCTGCCTGTCCTACATAGCCCCCAGTACAGCCACCTTCTGGGCCGTGAAGGTGCAGTGGTGATTGCCCATGGGTGGGGACCTCAGTCCCACTGTTTCCATCTGGGGGCTCATGGGCTTGCGATTTCCAAACATCCCTCCCCGTCAAAGGTGTTTACCCACCACGTGTCATATACCGCCCCTGTATGCATCTTGTTTGTCTTGTCTGTTTACCTCCCCAACCTACCTCCCCAAATATACCTACTTCCACTACCCCACATTCCACTCTCACCTGAAAAAAAAAGGGCAATCTGTTCCCAAAAAAAATTACCCCCCATACATAGCTGCCCATTTTGCACACATGTCCACTGGACACATGAAGTGTTGTTTAATTGGCATTACAACATACTTTGTTGTCCTCACCCCTCTCTCAGGGGTTGAAGGGTTCATATCTACCTCCAAATTTATTACATATGCACAGCTGTTGCTGTTGAAGAAATGGGCAGCTATGGGCCTTCCCTACACCCATCCTGCACATCCTGAGCTATTTTCCATACTGTCTTTCCCTCTTTGTGCCCCTTTTACACCACTTTCCTATCTCCCCATTTTTCTTTTCTTTCAAAGAAATCAGCGCAGGGGTGAGCGGGAGTAAGCACTATTAGGCAGTAGTGAGCGGGTTTGCGTGGGTTTGTGCTTGTTTGTGCTTGGCTAAGCTATATGAGGCATTGCACAAACCCACGCAAACCCACTCACAACTGCTTAAAAGTGCCTTAGTCACTCTGTATGTGAAGGCCCTTGTTCTGCTCAGGAACAAAATAAAACACCTCTGTAAGTCTCAAACCCTGGACCTTGCACACACTACACAACATGAAGTACCACTAAACCATGATAGATATACATTAAGTTGGTGCTTAAATAATTATATCATGCATCAGAATGAGTGAATGTAAAGGAAAATTGGGAATGCCATACCACACAACTTGTTCTGTGGATGTTGACCAACAGTTGTTGTGGGATTACATTACATGACTGTGATAAGAGAAGAAGCCATTCTAGCAGGAAAAAGAAGTAATGTCTTACCATAATGTTCCATCTGTATTGTTGATCCTCGTTCAGTCATTACGCATGGGTATCGGTTCCGACCTCGGAACCCAGCCGGTCATATTCCAAGCTCGCTTCAGCTTCAAACTCTCGAGCTAAACTCTTACCCACAATCCCCCTCTCCCTGTTACCTCAGATTGAGTTTGCAAGTCAAAGAAGGTAGAGGCTACCTCTGGTCAAATAACCTAAGAGAGCCGGATGGTGAGATCCACTAGAAACCACAAAAGGGGGAAGGGGGGGGTCGTAATGACTGAACGAGGATCAACAATACAGATGGAATGTTATGGTAAGACATAACTTCTTTATCTGATATTGTTAATCCTCGTTCATTCCTTACGCATGGGACAGAGTCCCCAGCTACCTCTATTCCTGGGAGGCTCTCATGGAAGGACATTCTTGAGCACAATAGAACTGAAAGATGCTTTTCCCCTAGAGGCCAAATCCAATTTGTAATGATTGATGAAGGTATGAGGCATAGCCCAAGTTGCAGCTGCACAGATGTCATGTAGAGAAGCTCTGGCATGGAAGACAGCAGAAGTTGCCACCAACCTTGTTGAATGAGCTTTCATGGTAGTAGGCAACGAGATATTACGTTGTGAGTAAATAAAGGTCACACAGTCCTTCAACCATCTAGCTAATGTGACCTTAGCAACATCAGATCCTAATGTAGGTCCAGAAAAGGTCAAAAATAAGTGGTCAGATTTTCGAAAGGACCTAGTCCTGTTTAAGTAAAAATGGATTTGCCTGTGGATATCTAGGGTATGTAGGCATACTCTCCTCTGTTTGAATGATTGGGAAAGAAAACTGGCAATTCAATGGTTTGATTAATGGACATTTCAGAGATCACTTTTGGCAGAAATGATGGATTAGTTCTCAGAGACACTCTATCTCTATGAAAAATCAAGTATGGACTCTTGATACATAAAGCTTGAAACACAGAAATATGTCTGGCAGAAGTAATGGTGACCAAAAACTAGGTTTTCCATGACAAATGATTGAGGTCGCAAGAAAAGTCTGGTTCAAAAGGTGGCATTGTCAGAGCTTGTAGAACTAATGATAAATCCGATGGTTGAATAGGTTCCCTAAAAGGTGGCTTCAGATGATTCACACCTTTTATGAAGGTCTTGCACAATTTGTGGGATGTAAGAGATGAATCTTGGACACCCTCATGAAAAGTAGAGATTGCAGCCAAATGAACTCTAATGGTAGACCCAATTGAAAAAGGTCAGACAGATAGTCTAGTATTATCAACACTGGTGCTGAGAAGGGATCTACTTATTTATCTTTCAGCCAACAGGTAAATCTTTTCCACTTGCTCAGATAAGTAATTCCAGTGGAAGACTTATGAGATGCAATGAGAATGTCACGTACTGGTAAAGAAAGATCATTCTGCCTGGCAATAAAGGGAATTGGAGTAGCCAAGCTGTGAACTTCAGGCTGTGCAAGTTGGGATGGATCAGGGTCTGTGGATGTGAGATTAACTCCGGGGTTGGATGGAGAATCCATGGTCAATCTAGTAGGTGAGACCAAAGAAAGGGGAACCAAATCTGTCGAGGTCAATATGGTGCTATGAGGATCACCTTGCTCTTCAACCGACGGGCTTTCTTCAGAAACTGGGGAATGTGGGGAAAGGGTGGGAATGCGTAAAGAAGACCCGAAGGCCAATCATGGACTAGACCGTCCCTGGGTGACTGTCCCAGAGGGGGAATCAGGGTGAAGTAGGTGCTGCATTTGTAGTTGGTTGGGGATGCAAAGAGGTCACAGCAAGGATGGCCCCAGCGGTGGAAGATTTCTGCTGCTATCAAGAGATTCAGGGACCACTCATGTGGTTGGAGAATGCACCTGCTGGGTCTGTCTGCTCTCACATTGGAACTCCCGGGAATGTGCATTGTTAGAAAAAAATGGTTGGTAGCTATCGCCCATTGCAATATCCTCATGGCCTCTCGACAAAGGGGGTAATATTTGGTTCCACCTTGCTTGTTTATGTACCAGACCACTGCCATGTTGTCTGATTGAATCGCAATTGTCCCAGACAGCAGCAGGGGATGGAATGCTTGCAACGCCAGAAGCACTGCCTCAGCTCTAGAACATTTATATGCAAATGGGACTCCAGTTTGGACCAAGTGCCTTGGACTGTCTGCCCCTGACATAGCCCCCCACCCCATCAGGGAGGCGCCCGTGGTCACTGTGGCCTTGGGTTGTTGGGGGGAGAAGGGGCGAGACCACTGTGACAGATTGTGTGTCATCCACCAATTTAAATCCTGATTGCACCTGTGGGTTACTTGAATCATAGCAGAAAGATGATGCTGAAAGGGATACCATTGGATGAGCAGTAGCCATTGTAGAAGCCTCATGTGAAACCTGGCCAGGGAGACAATGGTTATGGAGGCTGCCATGGAACCCAACAGCTGTAGAACCGAGTGAGCCATGGATTTCTCCCTTGAAAAGATTGGAATCACTTGTTGCTTTATCCTTAAAATTCTGTGTTCTGGAATATCAGCTCTGCAGTTCTTTGTGTCCAAGATAACCCCTATGAATTCTGTCGACTGAGATGGGGTGAGATTGGATTTTTGCCAGTTTATGGTTATGCCTAGCCTTTGAGCAGTGAGGAGAGAGCATGCCAGGGCTTCTTCCAGTAGATGTCTGGTGAGGGCGGAAATGAGCCAGTCGTCTAGGTATGGAAACACCTGGAATCCTTGAAGTCGCAAGTGAGCTGTGATAACTGTCATGCACTTTGTGAACACTCTGGGGGCTGTAGAGAGTCTGAAGGGCAGTACTCTGAACTGGTAGTGACTGGCTCCTGCATGGAAGCACAGAAATCTTCTTGATGGCTTGTCCACTTTTATGTGGTAGTATGCATCTTGAAGATCTATCGAGCACATCCAATCATCTTTTTCCAAAAGCGGGAGGATAGACTGTATTGTGACCATCCGGAATTTTTGTACTCTCACAAACTTGTTCAATACACTGAGATCCATAATTGGTCTCCAATCCCTGGTTCTCTTTGGCACCAAAAATAGTCTTGAGTAGAATCCGGATCCTATCTGGACTGGAGGGACTATTTGGATGACTTTCTTTCTTAGCAGCATTTCTATCTCTAGTGCTGCTTCTTCCCATTGACTGGGTGGAACGTCTGGAAGGTTTTTGAAGGGACAGGGCAAAGATCAAAGGGGATATGATAACCTCTGGTTATAATCCTTTGTACCTAAGAATCAGTGGTGATGGTTAGCCAGGCAGAAGGGTACAAGGAGAAATGTCCCCCAACTACCTCCAGAAGAAAGGAGTTGGGCCGCTCTTCAGGTGCGCTGGTAGGATTGGCCAGGGAAGGAATTCCTGGAACCCTGGTTACGCGAACCCCTCTGCCCTGAAAGGAGCGTCTTCCCTGTGAGTTTACCCCTCTACCTCTAGGAGAGAACTTAGCCTGTGTGTCACGGAAAAGACCCTGAGATTTTCTGAACCATATCTTCCCACTCTTTTGGTTTCAGGAGAAAGCACGTTGAGGGGAAGAATAGCGGACACCTATGGCAGAAAGGGTCTTACCATCCTGTTCACATCTGGCCAGTGTGCTGTTAACTTTGGGTCCAAACAAGGAGGAGGCCTCAATGGGAGCGTTAAGAAAGGAAGACTTAAAGGGTTCCGCGGAATTGCACAAGGGCATCCAGGCATGTTGTCTGAAGACCGCAGCTGAACCCGCTGCTCTAGCTGCTCCTTCTGATGCGTGAGATATTAGTTGCATAGAGGAGTTAGATATTGACTCAGTGGTGGCCAGATGAGAGGCCACTTTGTCACGAACACAGCCAAGGTTTCAGAGAGCTCAGAAATCAGATCCCGTTGAAGCCTGGTAAAGTGTGCCATATATAATTCAGGGACCTGATAGTAAAGGTCACTGATGCAAAGGTGCACTTTCCTATCATGTCCAGGGCCCGGGAATCTTTGTTAGGTGGATGGACAGTCTGGCTTTCTTCTTCTGCTAGATCCTTTTTTGTTGCAGCCGCCACCATCAAAGCATCCACAGGAAGACCTTTTGACCAATGGGGATCCATAGCAGGAGGGGAAAAAATCTTATCTGGCCTCCGGGGAATAGCTTTGATGGTGTCAGGAGCCTTCCAAGCATGCTGCACGATAAGCTGGACAAGTTAATCGGCAGGTGGAGTAACCCAGGAGGTAGGGGGTCAGGCGCGAAAGGCCTGCAGGAACACAGATTCCTCAGAGGTCAGATTAGAGAACTGCCAATCACCTCTCTGTTTCAAGATTTTGAGGATATCACCAAAGGATACCTAAGAGGGTGACCGAGGCGATCCTTCCCCCTCATCAAAATCTGTATCTTTAGTGAGGGACTCCTCTGTAGAGTCCATATGCTTCCTCTTACATGAATGTTTCTGGTGGACTTCCTCAGTGGGAGAAGCTGGGGAAGACAGCAGAAAAAGGGTTTCCTGTGGGAATATGTCCTGAGGTCCTTGCACCCGGTGTCCGCTTGGTGTGACTTGTGAAACCAGTGTACCAGAGAAGGGTGGAAGGATAGACAGTCCAGTATTGCCAGCAGCAACGAAAGCCTTATCCATCAGTTGGAAGGCTGGTCCACCTGAAGAGGAGTGAATGTCTAGGACAGGGGTCACCCCTCCCCTAAGTAGCTCAGCCTGCCAGCCCAGAGTCCCTGGATGACTGTGGAGCAACAAACTATGCATGTCACAACTGACATCCTGGGGCATAGCAAAACTTTCCTGCCATGAAGGCAACTGCGGTTCCTTAGTGAGATCCATAAAGGGAACCGCAGAGGGGGAAGACTGTGCTATATCCATGGACTTCAAAGGCAATGAAGGAGGAGAATAAGAAGGGGTCTTTGGAGATGGGTGATCACCTCCCAAGGAAGGATAGTTCCTGGGGTGTGGGATACCTCTGGCCAAAAGCACCTGATCCACAAGACGCAACACATCATGTTCAGAAAGGCTTCTAGTGGACCTCATGGAGACTGAGGGAGAAACAGGCCTGTCCACAGAAGAGGCAATTTCAGTGCCCATCTCACCAGTCCGCACTGAGAACAATGGTGCTGAGAGAGACTGGACTATGGGTGTCTGCACCGAAGAAGTAATCGGTGCTGAGGTCATGGTCTACACAGACACAGGGATCGGTGCTGAAGTGGTTGTCGGTACCAAAGCTGGAACTGACAAAACTGTGTCACACACTCGGAACACACACACATTTAGCAAGTGCGGGATTCAAACTCCTACCTAACTACATTATGATACTATAGCAGTATGTATTCACACAACGCGCTATACACATTACTGGGATTTCACCTTCCCACAGGTGTATTTGTAGGATGGTGACATCATCAGACTTGACAAAGATGAGTATATCACTTTTAAGAGGTGTGAGTAGTCTCCAAAAAGGTTGCTCTCTCTCCCAAAGGAGAGACAGACACACATAGTTGGCAAGTGCGGGATTCAAACTCCTACCTAACTACATTATGATACTACAGCAGTATGCTTTTACACAACGTGCTATACACATTACTGGGATTTTACCTCCCACAGGTGTATTTGTAGGATGGTGACATCATCAGACTTGACAAAGATGAGTATATCACTTTTAAGGGGTGTGAGTAGTCTCCAAAAAGGTTGCTCTCTCCCCAGGGAGTGACAGACACACACATACACAGTTGGAAAGTGCAGGGTTCTTAATCCAAACTAAGTACATTTTTACACTAAAGCAAGCAATATGGAGTTACAGGATGCAATACAGACATTACTCACTGACAGTTTGCCCAAAAGATTTTTTCACATTTGCTAACCTCAGCAGGCTTATCATACTAGGTCTATTGTGAGTGTATTGTACGCATAGGCCATAACCATATCATATATGGGTTGATGCACCACATGCTGGCACACACAGGGTCAAAGTGGAGGCTAAGCTTTGTCAACCCATTACTGGAAAATACAGTCAAGAGGAGTAGGGTCATACAAGCACAACACCAACAGTCTCACATAGACCTACAATATAAGCACCAGCAAAACACTCACATAAATACACATTAACATACTCGGAGAATACAAATATTAATCTGAAAAAGAGAAAGTGTCCTCCTAAGCAGACAAGCAAGCAACATGCACCTCCAAGCACACGCCAGAAAACACATAATACACCAAAGCAGTGTGCCTCACAACAGGCCCTAAGGCAAATCAACATACCCAACGCACTAGTAATAGGTGACTCCATAGTCAGGCACACAGATGTTCCACTCACTAGGCTGGACAAGGGGAAGGTTACTGTCAGTTGTCTGTCAGGTGCTATGATCCGCCACATAACACAAGCATTTACATCACTCCAGAACAGGTACATATATGACGCGGTATTTGTACATGTCAGTGTGAATGATCTGAGACATACCTCCCAGGACAACATGACAAGAGATATATAGTAGCTCTATGATCATATAGCCCAGGCTGGTATGACCCTGACCTTGAGTAGCATCTTACCTTCACCTGCATGATACTGCAATATAACAGAAAGGTGATAAACTTCAACAATTGTCTGAGCTTCTGGTGTCATTCAAAGGGGATCCAGTCTCTGTCTGCCTGGGATGACATGATAGACAAGCCTCGTTCCTTCGCTAGAGATGGTTTGCATCTGTAACCCCTATGCTTCTGAATACTGGCCAAGGCTCTTGCTGTCCCCATATTACCTTTTTTAGGCAAGGCTCAAAGGACAAACCAAGCCCCGTAACCAACACAAATAACCACAAAGTGAGCTAAATGCTACTCAGTGCCAGAAGTCTCAGCCTCCAAATGCACACACTTGAGGCACTCCTCAGTATGGAGAATATTGATATCTGTGCAGTAACAGAAACCTAGTTCAAGGCTCCAGAGAGCACACCAGCACTACCAGGATACTACTCATTCCATACCTTCCAGCATCAGAACCTGGATCATAACACATAGGGCGGGGATGTATCCATATTTATCAAGGATACCAACATCTCTCTCTACATCCTCTCTACAGGATATGTACCCATAGAATGTTGCACAGCAATGTTCTTCCCACTCCACAGGGGTGGGGCCAAAACAGATCCTTGGCATTCCCGCTCTATAAGCCTGACGAATCTGATCTGCAAGGCAATGGAGCCAATCATAATTGAACTCAACAATAAAGACATTGGGAACCTTCACACAGTGGAGCACACCCAGTTTGGCTTCGTCAAAGGTAGATTATGCCTCCTGAACTGGGTAGATTTCTTTGAGACAGTTACCCAGGCTACAGATGATTGAAAGGAGCTCCACACAGCCTACCTATACCTCGCTAAGGTCTTTGACACCATTCCCCAGTCAGGTATCATAGATGAACTCACCAACATGGGCATAAATCCATACATCACAAGATGGATTGCAAACTGGCTCACAGATAGATCCCACAAATTAAGAGTTGCTGGCTACATGTCAGACTTAAACTGGTAACAACTGGTGTCCCTCAGGGTTCAGTTCTGGGGCCCCTCCTGTTTGGTATATACTTCTCATAAGTACATGCCATCACAGGAGGGTTGTGGTTGACTAAGTTTGCTGGGAACTGTAAAGTGTTGCCCATAATAGATTCCCCGGATGACACAAATATTCTCCAGAAGGGACTCTATGAGACAGATGTGTGGTGTCAGAATCATGGCCTCAAGCTCAATGCAAATGAATGCATAGTAATCCCCTTTGGGAAAAACAAAGTACCCACAAACTACCACATAGGTGTCACACCCTAAAAACTGATGAGGTAATAAGGGATCTGGGGACACAAGTAGATAGTCATCTTTCCTTTGACAACCATGTTGCCAAAGTGGTTAGTAAATCCTATGTGGCCCACCTAATCAACAAAGGGTTTGCATCAAGATCAAAAGAGGTAGTGGTGGCCCTCTACTCTTAAGTCATCAGATCCATCATTGAGTACAATGCACCATTTTGGATGTACTTGACTAGGCATATCCAGCAGCTGCAGAGACCACAGAGGTACCTCACCAAGAGGATTACTGGCCTCAAACAGTTGTGTTATGCAACACAACTGGAAAAACTGAATCTGTTCTCAGTTGCGTACCACCTACTCAGAGGCAAACTCTGCCTAATGTACAGAGCCATGTCCAACACATAACTATTGAACATGCTCCATCTAAGGAAAACAAAATTGAGTCACACTACACACTCCAGGGATATGAACCTCATCACAACAATGAATACAACATGCTGGTGGGTTAGATTACCATCCCAGAGACTTGCCTTACTGTGGAACAGAGTCCCAATGTACATAAGACAGAGCCCCTTGCTGACACTCTTCAATAGGAACCTTGATGAGTGGATGGGAAACAGACAATTCATGCCAGGGATCACATCAGCAGCCCCACTAGATAGGGGCTTAGGGTACTAACTATTAGAACTAGGGCTTGGGAGACTACCCGATGGGGTGGTGAAAGCTGCACAACTTGCCTAGGCTAATATATGCCTTCGTGAAGATAGTCTACTACATACCTATGAACCTATGTGACAGGTGCATGTCTACAGATAGTAGATGTGTACTTCATTGTACAGTCATGTTGTACAGCAGGCACATGGACCACATACACTGTAATGCTTACAGATACTGGTGGCTATTATGTACAGTGGGTGAGATGTGCACCTCATGTCTTTTGTGCCATTGGTATGTGTGCTGGGTGGGACAGTCCTGGATGGCTCCTTGTCATGGTTACCCTCTTACACACATCTCTGCCCATCCATCTTTGGCTTATTATACTGTATTCCCCCTACATATATATAGGTACATAGGTAGGTAATAGGCTATCTGCCTGAAGGTATATATTAGTATAGCCAGGGTGTGCAGCTATCACCACACATGGGGTTAGTTCCCTAGACCTCTGTGTAGTACAGCTGATGAAGTGATCCATGGTGCGACAGTTCACTTTCACATACACTCATCTAGGCTCCTCTGGAAGAGTGTCAGTGAGGGACTCAGCTTAATGTAGGTTCGGAGCCTGTTCCAAAGCAAGGGAAGTCTGTGAGTTAGTAATGTATCCCTCCAACATGTTCTATTTATTGTTGTGATGATTATATCCCTAGAGCATGTGGCACAGTGAGCTTGGGTTTACTTCAGATAGAGCATGTACGTCAGTTCTGCATTGGACATGGACCTGTATGTTGGGGAGAGATCGCCAGAGTAGACGGTATGCAACAGAGTACAGATTGAGTTACTTCAGTCTTGTTGCATGGGGCAACTGTTTGAGGCCAGTAATCTTCTTGTTGAGGTACTTCAGTGGTCTTTCCAGCTGCTGAAGGTGCCTAGTTAGATACATCACAAGTGTGTCATGGTACTGTTTGATGGGTCTGATGACTGATGAGTAGAGGGAACCTCCTTTGACCTACATGCTAAGACTTTGGCAATTAGTGGGGATACATAGCATGATTCTCTAAACACTTTGTGAATGTGTTTGTGAAAGTAGAGATGACTATACACATGTGTCCATAGATCCCTTATTATTACCTCCATATTTAGGGTGTTGGCACCTATGTGGTATTTGTATGACTGTAGCTCAAGGCCATAATTTTGACACCACATCTGTCTGAATGAGACCCTTTTTAAGGATGTCTCTGTTGTCCCAAACATCGGTTATGACAACCTTTTTGCAGTCATCCACAAACTTTGCTAACCATAGCCCTCGTGTGTTTGACTGTACTTCTATAAAGTATACACCAGACAAGAGGGGTCCCAGGACTGAGCTATGGGGAACAGCTGTTGTTACCAGCTTACAGTCCAACAGGGAGACCACAATTCTTACCTTGTGGGATCTATCTGTGCCCCAGTTGGCAATCCATCAGATGACATACATGTTTATGCACAGGTTGTTGATTTTGTGGGTACGACATGTGTGTGGGATGTTGGAAAAGGGCTTTTCAAGGTCTATGTAGGCCATGTGGAGCTCATTTCATTGATGTATGTCCTGGGTAACTGCCTTTAAAACAGTCTAGCAGGTTTAGGGACCATGATCTGCCCCTGACCAAACCAAAATGGGTAGTGTTTGGTGTTTGTAGGCTCCCAATAGCGCTGTTTATCAATTCCATAATGATGGACTCCATGGCCTTGCAGATCAGGCTTATTAGGCTTATAAGACAATAGTTCCCATGGTCTGTTGTGCACCAACACTTGTGGAGTGTGCCAAACTTGGCTGTAACCCATTCCACAGTTTCATATCCTGTACAGAGGGTGAGTCTCAACAGACTGTTCAGGTGCAGGTTCTGTTTGTTTTGGAGTTCACATATGACACAGCCAGGGACACCATGTCATCCCACAGATGCCGTGTTTTTAGGTTTGGATAGAGCTGTTTAACCATTGTATATGTGATTTTTGGGTTTTCACAATCTCCAGGTATGGTAATGGGCGCTTTTGTCAGTGAGAGGGGGGTTACATATGTATGAACCTGTCTGACAAGATGTTGGCAATGTCAGTCACGTACATGTATTCATTTACACTTTGCACTAACTCAGAACATATATGAGTTTACATTGATATTTATGACATAGCTAAAGAAAGCTTCATGGTTCTCTATGGAATCTTTGGCAATAGTTTTGGCAGAGCTTGGCTTGGATAATGTTAGAAGTGCTCATTGTTTCTTGATGATACTGATCGGAGATTTATTGATCTTCTTTGGATTTTAACTTTCTTTGAACAACTTAAGTACTTGTATTACATAGTTTGATTATGACAGGGGTCCAATATATTATATGGGTCTGTTTTCATATCACTGTGTGCACAAGGCAGGATTGGTGAATAGTGACATGTGTCTGGAGTAAGAACTGCAACTGCCAGATATGTGTGGCCCACTACTGTACTCAGACATGGCCTAAGTGTGTGAGCATGCCCAGTATGACCTTTCAGTATATTGTAGACTGACATTTGCTTCGTTTGTTTAAGTGTGTGAGCATGCCCACTATGGGCATATATACTATATGTGTGTGAAAAATCAAGTTGGTTTTTACTTCAGGGCTCACCTTTGTGTTGTACATCGACAGGAAGCATGCTGTGCCTGCAAGGCTTCCATGAGTCAATTTGCATACACTTATCAACATTTCTACATACAGGGGGGACAGCTATTATTTGTACATTTCTACCTGGAGGGACACACCTGATTGTTACTGTGGGTATACATAGGATGAGGGGTACACCTGACACTTATACAAATTTGCTAGGCCTGCACTGCTATGTCAGGTACTCCATTTCAGTCTCTACTGTTGCCTATCATACTGGCTTGAGGCATACCACTGTACTACAGACCTTAGCTTCAAATTACATGCATATTAGTTTGTGAATTCATAGCCTACCCAACCCACATCACACAGCCTTGCCTGCTGTTATCTGTCTGCATAGGCCTGGGGGGGAGGTTATCCATATGCTTCTTCAGAGGGCATGATACAGCATTTGTTTGTGTTTGTGTTTGCCTACAACTGTCCTGCTGGCTGTGACTGTTAGGTATGTGACCCCCCCCCCCAACTGGTATGTGTGAGTGAATTAAGCTGTTTCTGTGCCAGTATTGAGGGTGGTGCTGCAGGGCTGCCTATGTCAGATGCACATAGTACACTCCCTATACATGTTTGAAAACAGGTAGTGTCAAGTTAGGCATCCCTTTTACTGTGTGTGCGTGTCAGAGAGAGGTGTCATTTCCAGGGTTCCTACTGAGTCAGTGAATGTGCTATGCATTGCCTCTTTGCCAAGGCCAGGGCGTACTGGGCATGCCTCCTTCTGCCTACTGGGGCAGGCTCAGGTTGTTCCTCCTCCGAATCACGCTGTGCCTGTGCAGACCTTGGCAATGATGGGGGGCTGTTTGTCCCTGCCCCATGCTGTTCCTGCTGCAGCTGTTTCCACAGGATCATATTGTGTAGCATGGCACATACCATAACAATTTGGGTACATGTAGTTGGTGAGTACTGCAAGGCTCCACCAGATGTGTCCAGGCACCGGAACCATGACTTGAGCATCCCAAACGCATGCTCTGTTATGATTCTTGTTTGTGCATGTGCCTCATTATGGAGTTCTTGTTCAGGTGTGTGTGCATTTCTGATGGGTGTCATCAGCTATGGCTCTAGTGAGTATCCAGCATCCCCTACTAGGTGACCATAAGGAATGTCCCCATGGCAAATGACTGGTAATGCTGGGTCAGATGCCAAATGTGGGAATCGTGATAGCTTCCAGGGCATCTAGCACACACATTCATTATTATGTCCTGGGCATCGCAAGCGAATTGGCAGTTGATGGAGGGGAAGCCCTTGCGGTTGATGTAGACCCTACCTCGCTCACCGGGTGGTGCTTTGATGCATATGTGTGTGCAATCTATTGCACCCACTACCTCATTCTGCTATTCTGCTATTTGGTGGAAAGGACGCATATTGCTAGCATATTGCTAGCCAATGCCTCATGGGAAGTGTGGAAATATATGTGGTCACCGACATGTGCTGACATGGCATCCAGGAACTGGTGGAGTACCCTGGATGCTGATGCCTGTGAAATCCCCATCATATCACCAGTTGGTCTTTGGAAAGTACCTGTAGATAGTATTCTTAGGCCAACACATACCTTGGTATCCACTGGGATGGGTTCCCTTCTGTTGGTTCTGTGTGTGAGGCGTGGCCAGCACAGCTCAACAATTTGCTGCAGGAGGTCCCTGTCTACCCTATAGCACTCCACTATCTCCAGCTCATGTAGCCCCTGGTAGGTTACCCTGGGTCTGTACACTCTTCTCCGTCTCCTCACTGTGGGTTGCTCAGCAGCATTCACAACATCACCACCCTCAGCACCTTGCACTTGTTGGTTTATGATAGCAACAGCAGCCCCTAACATTTTGTCTGACTTAAGCTTTTTAAGCTTTCCCTCTTTGTATACTGCAGTGTTGCAGAGTTCTTGAGAAAAAACAGGGGGGAATGGTGTTTGCAGAGTTTAAAGTGCTGTGCTAGGGTGGGCTAGTCTGCTGCTTGTGTAATTGGCTGATTCTGATATATTTCACCTGGCAGCTCTGCTAGTTCTCCTTGGTTAACTTTCTACTACTTCTAGAGAAAAAACGGGGGAATGGTGTTTGCAGAGTTTAAAGTGCTGGGCTGGGCTGGGCTAGTCTGCTGCTTGTGTAATTGGCTGATTCTGATATATTTCACCTGGCAACTCTGCTAGTTCTCCTTGGTTAACTTTTTACTACTTCTTTTCCTTCCTTTTGCCTTTCTGTTTCCGCCCGGGGGGAAGCGCCGTGCAAACGAGCGCCAACGAGTGCAGACGCATGCACATGCTGTGTGCCTGTTTGCAAGGAGTTTCCTATCTTATAACAGTGTGCACCTTGGGTTTGAGGTTTTCAACTAGGACAACTGTAGACACGTCTCTTTTGCAATCCTGAGCAACTCAGGGCAAACTCGAGCCACTGTGCTCCAATTAGCTTACGGCCTGTCTGGCACACCCCCTCATGATGTCACCTATATGCTAGTCTTATATTCACCTACTCCAAATCTTACACTCTTGGGACATGCCTCACATGCTGGGGAAAATTGGGATTCACTATCCTTATCCTCATTTGCATAGGATTGCCTAGTAATGCATGGTTACATCTCTCATACTGAGCTTTCCCCCCTTAGCAACCACCAGTCAGTAGCCATGTTGTCTTCAGCCTGCCATTCACCTGCATGGCAGAATAAGCTTTTTAGTGAAAATGCCTATTTTTGGCTTTTTTGAAATAATTTTCTTGGTTTTTTAACCGCCGCATGTTTGTGCGGTGCTGCGCTATGCTTAAACATCGTGGAAAAAAAAGTTACATTTTTATGGTATTAAACATTTTGCACTGCCAATGGCCTTATATTTGGCCATTGGCATGCTTCCTCAACTGTATGCATCCTTTATTTGGAGCTGTCATAGCTCCGTTTAGCTATTTGCAGAAATGTACTCCGTTACCAATGGAGTACATTTCTGCAGGAAACACTAATCTTCCACGGACAGGTTAGTGTTTGTTGGATCTCAAATTTACCTAATTTGCATGTCTTTCACCAGAAAATGAGGTAATTTGCATACCATGACACTATCTGTGCAAGACTAGCTTTTGCAGCTCTCTTGCATGCCCCAATAGGCTGTTCCTGGATCACATGGTAGACATCTTTCCTGTGTGATGTCATACACTACTCTAACACTCCATGCAAGCTTTTGAAAATCTGGCCCACAGTGTTAATACATTAAAATAGTAATAGCAGCATAGATAAAAATTAAGCTAAATTTCAGTGCCATTATAGCAGCGAATTATTAATAAAAAATATGTAAATATATAATAAATCATTCAATAAATTATTTAATAAATTAGTAGAATTGCTAAATAATACATACACTATCTAACCTCACAATGACAGAAATAATTCATTAATAAAAATCAGTGTTTAAGAGCTCTAGCTTTGAGAAACGGCTTCAAAGAAACTTTACTATTCAGGCCAGGTGGTTTGTCTGCCTGAAGCTTTATAATCAATTTCTGTTCATTTGATTCAGTTCTATTTCCAAATCACCGCCTCTCATATTTCTATGCATAATTTCTAGCACCAAAAACTTAAAGTTATGTCTTGGTCCTTCTTTAGCTACATGCATAGCTAAAGCACTGGTTTCCTTGCTATTCTTAATATCTCTCAGGTGTTCCAGTATCCTATCTTTAAATAGTCTATTGGTCTTACCTACATAAAATGCAGGACATGTGGTGCAGTAACAAAAATAGACTACATTTTTTGTTCGGCAATCAGCATAGAAAGCACTTTCAATCCTAAACCCTAGTGACGGATGCATAAATTTTCCACCTATATGTATATAAGTACAAGCTAAACATCTCCTGCAGATATATGTGCCAGTTCTCTCAGGTTTTTGTGAAGTCCCATGATTGCAGATCTATACATGTAATCATTTTCAAGGAGGGCCATCCCTACTTTGGAATGGTAGATATATAATCTTGGTATACACTGATTTTTATAAATCATTTGGTGAGCATGAAGCATCCTTCTTGTTTTCCTATCTAATCTAGCCAACACATTTTGGGGCCAGTCAATCACTCCAAAACTGTAAGTTAGGACAGGAAGAGCAATTTGTTTTATAGCTTGGATTTTGTTCCTAGATGTCAATGCTGTTTTCAGGATTAATTTAAGTCTTCTAAAGTATTCCTTACTAAGTTTTATTCACATTTGTTTATGTTTTATTGTTGATCCTTCATCATTCCCAAATATTTATACAGTCCCTGTTGCTCAAGTGCTTTTATATCACATTCTTGTCCCAAACTGATGTTTTCCTGGTGCTGCAGTTTTCTTGCTTTAAAAGTTGCTTTTGCACATTTATCAAGACCAAATGAAATTCTTATATCATCTGAAAAAGTTTTGACAACCTGCAGTTGTGCTTTCAATTCCTCATCTGATGAGCTATACACTTTTAAATCATCAACAAAGAGAAGATGAGAAGTCTTTACACTTTGTTGTTTTCTAGGAGCCAAATTATAGCCATGGCCTAAACTGTTAAGTAAACAGCTTAATGAGTTAAGGGCATGACAGAATAGCAGTGGCAACAGAGACTCACCCTGGAATATCCCCCTTTGAATTTTTATCCCTGAGATAATAATTTGTCCATTATCATGGCCTAATTGCAAAGTGGCCTGCCACTGTTTCATGGTCACTGTAATGTAGTCGATCAGTGTAGGATGTATCTTATACATTTTTAAGCACTCTTTTATCCATGAATGTGGTATACTATCAAATGCTTTTTTTGTAGTCAATCCATGCCATACTTAGATTCTTCCCCTTTTTACAATTTTCCACTATGACTTTATTTAACAACAAATGATCCTTTGCTCCACATGACTTTCTTTTATTGCCCTTTTGTTCTACTGCCATGATTGAGTTTTCTTCTTAATGACTATAAACTCTGTCAACATCAATTCCTGTGTATAGTTTATACGTTATCAGAAGGCAAGTTATTAGTCTATAATTTTTAGGGTAGTTTGCAGGTTCACTCTTAAGTAGGAGCATTTTTCATTTATATGGGGTTCTAGATGTTGTTCTAGATTAAACCCAGTGAAAATATGAGTTTTGTATGTAAATAAAGAGGAAGGAGGTTTATGGTTTAGGATTAATTAACCCAGTGGTGTATGTTGCTTCATTAAATTTGTGAAAAGTGTTAAAGTAGATAAATGAAAAAGATGAAGGATTAGTAGTAACATTTTATAAATATAAGTATGATAAAGTTTGGGGTATGGTAAAAAAGAGTAATACAGAAAAAGAATGTATAAATGAAATAAAATGTTACCATGAAAAAATATTTTTGTAGAAAATAAAAACTGATGATACAGAAAAACATAGAAAAGTGTGGTATAAGAATATAATGGTAAACCATTGCTATGTAAAACCATGGGAAAATCTAACAGATGAAAAAAATTAAAGCTACAAAAATAAGAAGCAAATGGTGTAATCAGAAAGTAGAATGTGAAGCTTTTTTGTGGAGACTGGTAATAGATAAATTGACAGTTAAAGGGAATACGCCATATGAAAAGAAAAATGATAGAATATGTTTACATTGTCAATGTGAAGAAACTATGAAACGTGTTTTTGAAATGTAAACAAGTTATTGGGAAAAACTAAGTAAAGAATATTTTTGAAGATATAAAAGAAGTCGATAAAATAAACATGGATGTGGTTAAATATGGATATTATAATAACAGAAGTAAAGAGTATGTTAAAAGAATAGAGGAAAAAGTTATTTTAGGCTATATGGGTTGTATGGAATGAAAGAATACATGAAATTATGTAATTATTATGTTTAGTACAACCACTTTAAACCTTACAATATTACAAACATTCAATTAAACCTTTAGAACCTGTTCAGTGTAAATGTTGTTTCAAGCTTTTTAAGCCTAAATAAATAATAAATTGAATGTCTGTAATATTGTAAGGTTTAAAGTGGTTGTACTAATGTTTGGAATGTTGAGGAACCTTTTGAAGCTTCCTATCTGGTTACGTAAATGTAAACATAAATGCAATACTGTTTTACATCAAGTTGCAAAGCTGCTATTTTGAAACTGTTTTTACTAATCAAATCAATTAATGTAAGACGTGTCAATCAGTAACTGGGTTGGGTTTATAAGGAGATGGTTTACATCTGAAGTTTTGTCTGAGGAAGTCTCACTATCAATGAGACGAAAAGCGCTTTATGTTACATTTGTTATTTTAATAAAGAAGTGTTTTTATCGTGGACTAAGGTACCAACTACTTTTTGTTTTTTTGTGTGCTTGCTCTTGGTTGCTGGGACTTCTCCTTATTGCTGTGGCGGAAACTATCATCATACTTAGAAAGTTGATGGAATAACAAGCTTTACACTAACAAGCATTTTTGGAGGGATGCAAAATCAGAAACTCACATGTCTGTCATTATTTAGTGACTGCAATCTAGAACAATTTGCCAGAAGCCACAGATTGTTACAAGGAATGGACCAAAATACTTCTCAGAGTATTTGCTCAAGAATTCTACACAAGCTAAAAATAATAGGGGACAAATTTTAAATATTATTTTTCTGTATTTACTAACCATATATCAGGGGCGATATGTTAGTACTGTCTTATAAAATGACTTGCTTAGAGTCATAAAGTAGGCAAATGGATGCAAAAGTATTCAAACTGTGTATCACTGACTACAGGAAGCAGTTCATTAGCATAAGTGCCAGACAACTACTAATCACTCAAAAAAAATAACAGAACAATAAGTATCACATGGATGTGCATTCCCTGAACGATAAATATGAAACTGTAACAACTGGCTTATTGACTGAAATAATCCTCAGTGATTTTTCATGAAAAAACTTAACAAGGGCTAGGGCATAAATATATAGCAAATCAGCAAGATTTTGCAAAACCAAAGACAGATAAGAGACAAACTATGCTAGTTCAAATTAAAAAGCCAACAGATCAACAGGATTTGTATCAACATGCATTTTTGAACATCTAAGTAACAAAAATATAAAACTCTAATATTTGGCATTACTGACTGACTACAAATCTTAGTGATTTTAACCCTCAGTGATTTATCAGAAAGTTACGATATGAGTGAAGGCCTGGAAATTAGTGCAGACAGTTAAGACTCTAAACTCTTAGTGAGCTGCTTCCAGTATTCAAGGGTGCAGGGTCTGATTATTTCTATCCTCATTTGCCTAATGTGTGACTTGAGTAAGTCATTTAACCAGACAGTGCTCAGGGGTTGACCCTCTACCTGGTTTAAAAGATAGAAGAACAAAAAGATAGGGCCTGCATTTGAAGCAAAATATTCATGTGCAGTTTCTGAACAATAAGAATAGAGCCAGATCATGGCCAAATTTGGCTCTAGGCAGAGTAATGGACCAATTCTCAGTCACACCAATATCCCATTACTTGGCTGTCTCTCCCCAGTTACCATAAAATACTAACCAAGTAAGAAAACAAAAAAATGAGTTTCCCAAGCTTTGCTATGTTCTCTTCATCAGTTTTTCCAATAACAAGTAAAAACATACCATTAAACAAGTCTCCGTTGATCAGTGACATTGCTAAGTCCATGAAAGTTTTTGTAAACACAAAATCACCAGTAATCCAGAGTATTCAGTGTTACTGTTTTTTAAAAACACCACAGCAGTTCTTTTAAAAGCAGGTGAAAAATACCTGTAGTACTGTTTAAGTCCAAAGTCCAAAGCAATTCTTGTAAAAGCAAAGCGTCAGTAGCCAAAAAAAGTTTAAATCCTAGCTCTTTTGTCTCTCTGCTTCAGAGACTTTTTCAAAGATAGTTTAAACCAGTTCAATTCCCTGTTTTTATTTCAGGTCCTAACCAGTCATGTGATGCCAAAGGCAGCCCCATTTAAAGGGATAAAACACATTCTACATATCCATTTCTTTCTATCCTAATCATTTCTTGTGAAAAAACTTTTAATAAACCCATTTTAATATCAATCCATATACAAACCATATGACTGCCTTTGTTTTCTTACTTGGTTTGTGTTTGCAGTAACTTTTTTGTTACCATAAAATACAGTTGAAACCTGTCTGTGTGCATATTACTTTCTTCTTTACTTTCACAATGATCACAGATATTTGGATTTAAAACTTGTATTAAACATTTCACAGCAAAAACACTAACAGACATTTGATGAACAAAATACTCTCACATTGAAAACAGACAACACGGACAACAGTAAATTTCTTTACCTTTGAAATTCAGATTTATTAAAAATGCTTCTAGCAATCCATTAAACCACAGCAGATGTGCATGGATTCATAGTGAAATAGAATATAGTGAAGCACTAATTAGGGGATATCTGAAGGGTTCAGGAATTCTAAAGACAAGTGTGTAATTAATTTAACAGCCAGGGACAGCCTACTAGACATGAGTGTCTCCTTTCATGGGCACCTCAGGAATATTCTAGAGAAATGACTTGATTAGACTCACACTAGACAAATGAAGGCTGAGGGAAACAAAAGCTGTACTACAGGAAGTAGCTCATTAACAGCTCATAGCCTTAACTTATCTGTACTAAGTGCCAGTGTGTTGTAGCCCAACACAGTGTATTTCACACCCTTGTGCCTGCAAAAAACAAAACAAACAAACAAAGAAAAAAAAACTATTTAAATGTAAAATACATTCATGTTTAATATTTTAACATTAAACTCATAGACTTCATGTGCAGTTTATTCACAGGCAACTAAGCACACCATCAACAGTCAACAAAACAAGGAAACCAAGGATTATACTTAATTAAGAACATGGCTCCTATCTATTTACTACAATTGATTCCTTTGTTTTCACTGTCACTGCTCTAGGGTGCAGGATACACACTCACACATACACACACACACACACACACACACACACACACACACACACACACACACACACACACACACACACACACACACACACACACACACACAGGTGTGACCATCACATGTACAGTCCCTTATACAACTGCATACAGTTAGATGTTTGTGATAAAATGAATAAACAAATACATAAATAAAGAGTGAGAAGTGTATTTCATTTTACTACTGTGAGATGCATACAGTACAGCCCACTGGAGAAAGTGTCACTTTTCAGAGGTGACTCAGGAGTACTGTCTGGGTGACTTGCTCTTAGTGACAGCATAAACCAATGGAGGTGGGAGGATTTTAACCCTGTACTTTTGACTACAGAAACCAGATTTATCTACTTATTCATTTTTTTGGCATTTGTTTGTCAGAAAAGTCTGACTGGACTATAATCTACCCATTTTCAGCAAAGGCCCGGGGGAAAAGCTCCACAAAACTGAAATTAACATATTACATTGACAAATTTTATACAGAACATTTACAAAACAGATGATTTACATAACAAAGTATCATGCATAATGGGACCATCAATAAGGTGGATGTAAGTATAACATGTTACTCCCAGGATCATATAAAATATTACAAGATTGAAAAAGTGTAGATTAATGAAAGATACCAAAATTCATATAAGACATACAACAATTTAATTTGAAACAGAGTGGGCCTTTTTAAAGATAAAACAATTGCATGAGACAGACATTACATATTTGGAGAAGTGAATGAATTAAGGTAGGAGTGATAGAAGATTATATAAAATAATTAGGGTGAGGCATCCTCAGATAAGATAATTCTAGATATATAGAGTTCCAAATTTTTTGTCAGGGTAAGAGTAAAGGCTTTGGTTGGTTTATATATTGTGAGGAGTTGCTTATTTCAGAAATGAGATTTCTTTTTTGGAAGTATAAGTTAATTAAGGGGCTGAGAGATGGATATGCTAATAGTTTGTCAATTATGTTATATACCATTATAAGTTGAATGTAGTGAATATGGTGGGGGGGATATGAGCCAATTAAGGGAATTTAGAATTTTACAGTGATACTTGAAAGGGGGTGCACTAGTAGCAACCTTGACATTTTGTTATAGCAGCTTTCGAGTTTGTTTTTTATGGAAGTCTGTAAATTGGTTAGAATTGGAGCCCTATAAAGTACTTCACAGAATGTTAAGCCCAACTCGGCTCAATAAGTCAGGAACCACGAAACACTGCAGTAAATTTCTTTTATTATAAAACCATGCACCAAGAAAGACACTATTGGTTGTTGAGCGCTTTCATCTAGTAACTCTAGATTTCTTCAGAACATCAGACAAAGTGTGTCATACACTTTAAATACCTTGATTACTGAGGGTATAAGTATAAGGCTTTTGTGGAAATTTTGAGCCAAATCAATAGTGCACATAAGCATACATAAAAGGTTTTATTAAGTAGTTAGTAGTAGTATTTACAAATTAGTTTTATTGTTAGGGTAGTTTTATAGCATTGTACATGAATTCAATTTTGCAGTTTGTGAATTAAATGTTTAAATTATATAGAAGTAGATACATAGTGAGTATCAACATCAATCAGTTGTGCAAATTCATGCATTTTTAAAGTTTTATTAACATTGCAGTCTTGTGTTAGAGTGAAGACAGAATTGTAGGTAAAATTAGTTAGAGACGTATATTTCATTGTGAATGGTATACATAGGGTTAAATGTATGTAAATGGGTAATTGCATTTGGAAAAAGGCGGGTAATCAAGGTATTTAAAGTGTATGACACACTTTGTCTGATGTTCTGAAGAAATCTAGAGTTACTAGATGAAAGCGCTCAACAACCAATAGTGTCTTTCTTGGTGCATGGTTTTATAATAAAAGAAATTTACTGCAGTGTTTCGTGGTTCCTGACTTATTGAGCCGAGTTGGGCTTAACATTCTGTGAAGTATTTGGTGGACTTCAGGAACTTTGGTGTGAGATAAGCCCTATAAAGTAGTTAGGACAAAAGGTAGGTTTTAGCTGGAGTAATTTTGGTAGGTGTGCTCAGGAATTTTTTTTTCTTGTATAACATACCTAGTTTTTGGTGGGTTTTATTGACGCTACTTTTGTTGTGGAGGTTGAACGTAAAATTATAATCAGTTGTGACTCCTACTAGTTTGGTATGATGAACCAATTAAATTTCAATATTGTTTGCAAAGTAGATCTTGAACATTATTTTGTTAGAGAAGTGAGATTTGGGATACAAAGAAGTAACTTGTTTTCTTTGGGGTTCAATAGAAGTTGAGCATTAGTAAGCCAAGTTTCAATGGAAGTGAAAGCTTGTTGGGTTATTCATTGTAGGTGTGTTAAAGTGTTTGAAGAGCTTATGATTGCAAAGTCATCAGCATATTGAATTAAGGTTTATAGGTGTTTGCTAGGCTAATGACCACAGGGGCCTTTTTAAGCCTAGCCATGCATCCCAAATCTCTGATAAGTTCTGATAAATTGATAAGCGTAAGCATGGTCCTGGGAGATGAAACATTTACAGGTTACCTGTTTACATTAGAGACATAGGTGCCAAACCGGGGATGAATTTCCAGTTTCCCATACAATTGTCCAAGTTGCACTTGAACTGGGTTAGAGAGGAACTGTGCTTCACATGGATGGGGAGCCTGTTCCATAGACAGGGCAGTCTCTGGGATACATACCTATCTCTCCAGCAGGTCCTATTTATATCACAGGCAAGGTTTAAGTTTTTAGAATTGGTAATTCTGGTACTGTTTGTTTGTGGATTTGCAGGGGGTCCATCAGAGTGGGGTCTGATAATGCCCTGTATACAAGGCATATGCCTTCACAAGAGGATGAATATAGGTTATTGATAAAGACATTAAACAGAAGTGGACCAAGGATGAATCCTTGTGGCACACCTGTGGAGGTAAGGAGGTATGGTGAAATGGAGCCTTGCCATTTTACTGCTTGTTGTCAGTTAGGTATCTGTAGAACCATTGAACCGAGGGAGCTGATAGACCAAAATTGGAAAGTTGTTTAAGGAGTCTAAAATTAGAAACCATATCAAAGGCTTTTGACAGACTTAGAAATACCACATATATAAGCTTGTCAGAGTCATGGGCTTTGTTGACAGTGTCCATAAATTATAGTAAAGCAGTAGAAGTGTTATTGGCTAGCCAAAAGCTATCTTGGATGTTGGTGATTAGATTATTCTGTAAGATATAGTGGTGAAGATGTTGGTGTATACATTTGTTCTAGTATTTTAGAGAATGGAGGCAAGATGGCTATGGGATGAACATGTGTTATGTCAGTAGAGTTAAGTTAGGGACACATGGTTCATCCATGGATATACTATTGTCTCTGCAGCTAGATTTAGGTACTGTGAGGGGACGCTGCCAGCTGAGGTTGAGCAATGTTTTTAGTTTTTGTAATAGTTTTTTATTAGCATTATAAGGACTGACTGAAAGATAAAGTGAGTGTGGTTGGGTATTTTGGTATTGGAGAGGTGGCAGTTATGTGAGTGAAGTAAAGGGGGTGTGCTAATGGGGTGTGTTAAATGAGTTTGAGGTTAAACTGGCTATGCATTCTATGATGTATGTATTGAATTTGGTGGCAGTTTGAAGAGGGGGATTTTCTGGGAATGGAATGCAATATTTTTTAGTTCCTGTGTTTAGGAAACAAAATATGGAAGATCACATGTTAGGGTTATTTTATGGCTGTTTTGTATATTAGTATTGTATGATTTTTTTATTAATGGTGACTTGTCTTTTGACTTGGCTATGTAGTTGCTTAAATAGCAATACATTTTTGCAATTTTTATTCTTTTGCCAAGTAATCCATGCTCTGTCTCTCTCCCTTTCATACAGGGCTTGCATGATTTGTGAGCCATGAGACATGGTTATTTTTTTATTATTTTTGTTATGCTGTGGGGTTAAGGTGTTAAGGATGCCTAGAAAATATGTTGAAATATTCAACTGCTTCATTAAGACAGACTCTTTTCAGGATGGACCAGCTTATAGCTTTCAGAGATTCAACCAATGATTATTTGTTAAATTTTGATAGATTGTGGATAGTTATGAGCTTATGCTCCTTTTTTTTTCTCAAAAATTTTGTTTTTATTTTTCAAATACATTTGAATGAATTCCATAGTATTTATACATACCATCTTAAATAACTATGTACACTATTTACATTAGCCTGATACTATAACAGATCTTAATGTATGCAGGTACTTTATAAGTATGTTCAATCCATTTTCAGAGTGTCTGATCAATTATTACATAGTGTCAGTCAACAATAAGACTTTTCCCCAAGGGATGTTGATAAATGGCGTTGGATAAATTATTAGTTTTTTAATTTTAATTTCCAATAATACTGTAGTCCAGTAGGCTGTATAAGTCTTCCAAAGTTGGTATTGTGTTTGTATTCTATCTTCTTGTTATACACTTCCTTGAAATTGCAAGTATAGTCCATACCAGATACATTTATTTTTTAGTTTTGTTATAGTTTGACCTTTATTTTTTATTTTTCATACTAGATACATGTTTGACCTATTAAAATGAGGACATTCGTTCACATTTAATAATACAAGAGCTTTAATTAAATAAAATGATTCATTAAATAAAGCTTGTAGAAAGCTATTAATACCATTCAAAAATGGCTTAATTTTAACACAATCAAAGAAAATGTGGTTCTAGTCTGCATTGTGTACTTGCTCACATCTCCAACATATTATTTTTATGGAAGAACTAATTTTACTGATTCTGTCTGGGGTTAAGAATGCTCTGTGCAAGCATTTCCAATTAAAAACTTTCCAGTATTGTGTAAACGATGTATATTTTATTGCTAATAAGATATTTGTTTTAATATCTTCAGTTAACTGTATTGAGTGTCCTTTTGTTATATATTTCCAATATGAGGTTTTGGGTGTTGTTTTATAGTTTATCAATATTTTGTAAAATTTTTAAATACTGTTTCCCATGCCAAAGTCATTATATATGGTTTCAAATATGTATTTCATAAATTTAGATATTTCTTTAAATGAAGAATTGTTAATTATTTTACTTAAATCTTGTGAATATGACAGAATACTCTGTAAAGTTAGCCATTCCTGTTGTGGAATTTTGTATGTTGTTTTTATTACTTATATATCTAAAACATTTAGTTCTTTGATAAACTGGAGCCAACAAACAAATCCTTTCTGTTCCCAGGAATTAATACTTTCTGTATATATTTTATGTGGAAAGTTCTTTGTGACTATAAATAGTGTTAAAAGATCAAACCAGATTTTTAAATCTATATTTGCATTAATAGTTTTCCTAATTGAGTCAATGTAATAATTAATCATACGAGTTTTAGTGAGTTTAGTTATGTTATATTGCATACTAATACATATGTGCCATGGCAAATAGTTTTTATTATTTGAATTTTTTTTTGTAAATCAAATTAATTTATTGATATTACAGTTAGTAATTCTTTTCAGTTTGCAGAGTAATTTTGACTTATCCAATCTGAGATTGTTTCGATATTGATGCTTTTATATATGTTTCTATATCAGGAAAGTTTAATCCTCCCTGTTTCCATGGTCTGAGATGATATATTAAAGCTATATCATTTTATATATTGATGCTTTTATATATGTTTCTATATTAGGAAAGTTTAATCCTCCCTGTTTCCATTGTCTGATATGATGTATTAAGGCTATGCTGTTTATTTTGGGAAACCATAAAAAATTTATTAGGCATGAATTTATTTCTTTAAGTATATTCCTTTCTGGTAACAGTTGTATTGCCAAAGCTATACATAGGATCTTGGGCAGTAAAACCATTTTTATTAACTGCAGTCTATCTTCAAATGGTAATATTATTTTGTTCCGTTCTCCCACAGAGATTTTAATTGTGTTGATGATATTATTGTAGTTTTTTGAGACTAATTCATTATTATCCTTGCATAACTCAATTCCTAGATATTTTAAGGTAGATTCTTGTTTCCCTGTGATGTGATCATCCTTAGTCTGCAGTTCTTTTTTTATTTAAAAATAAAAAAAATGATTTTGATTTATTGAAATGGAGTCCTGAAGTCATGTGAAATTTGTCAATTAATATATATAATTCTTCTTATGTCTCTTTTGTATTAGATAATGTTAGTAATATGTCATCAGCAAATAGCATTACTTTACAATTGTATTGTTCATAAACACCTATTCCTTTGATTTTTATATTGTTACAAACTAAATATGCCAATATTTCATCAGCCAGAGCAAATATATTTGGTGACGTGGGGCATCCTTGTTTAGTGCCTTTTGTTATATGTATAGATTCAGAGGTAAAAGGACCTAACTTGACATATGCTAAATTATATATATATATATATATATATATATATATATATATTCTTTAGGAGATGAACAAAGGATGCAGGAAATTTAAACAGCATTAGATTTTGGATAAATAGTCCCAATTTAGAGAATCAAATGCTTTCTCTATATCTAAGCCAATTATGAGTGTTTCTCTATTTTCTTTATTAACATAATCTATAAGAAAAATTATCCTTTTAATATTGTCATGTGTATGTCTATGATATATAAATCCAGTTTGATCATTATTTATTGTTTTGGATAGAGGTATTTTCATTCTGTTAGTTAATATTGTCATACATATCTTATAGTCATTATTTAATAATGATATAGGTCTATATGAGGTACAGAGGTTTCGGGATTATGTAATCCTTTAGAATTGGTGTGATTAAGGAACATCTCAAAGAGGGTTGTATTAAAGCTTGTGACTGAATTTCTAATAGAGTTTTATGGAAGAGATAGTATCTTTGATGGAAAAAGTTTATATATTTCCATAATTATGCCATCTGTACCTTGAGCTTTATTATTTTTACCCTCTTTTATTGTATCTGTAATTTCTTTGTAGGATATGAGTGCTTACAGATCTAGTTTTAATTTTTCTGGTACTTTTTTTTAATATTAGAACATTTTTCATCTAGATTTAATTGATCGATATGTATATTTTCTTTTTGGAAATGTTCATTATAGTGATTTCTATAGGCATCAAGAATGTCACCTATATCCGACACATTTTTCCATTTCTTTTCATGGAAGATACTTTTAATGTTATTAGCTTTTGATTGTATTTTGATTCTTGTGGATAAATTATGTAGATATTTGGGAGAATTGACAAAGTTAATAATTTTTATTTTTTCTAAAGCTAAACTAGTTTTATGTGCTAGAATTTCATTGTATTTATTGTTTAATACTTCTGCTTTCTTTTTCATCTCCAAATGATTTTGATTTTTTCAACTTTTACTGACAAAAGTTTGTATTGTAGATCTAATAATTCAGAATCCCATTGTCTGATTTGTTTTACACCAAGTTAGGGTTTTACCATATATGTAAGCTTTTAATGAGTCCCATATCATTATTTTATTTATCTCTGTGGTGTAATTAATATCTAAAAAGAACTGTAATTCAGATAATAACCAGGGTTTGAACTCTTTAATTTTAGTTATATATGATGGAATTCTGGAGTTAAATATTTATTTATTTAATTTTATTTTATGTTTGTTGACTGGGCTAGTCCAACTGGATATATGCCCATTTTCAGTGGAGGCCCAGGGAGAAAAGCTCCAACAAACAAAAAACACACTATCATTTATAATATGAGACATTTACAAATACAGTTAAATGTACAGATAATCATCCTACACATTACATTTTGTTACATTTCTGTAAACAGAATCATGGTGCATTTCAGCTATGGTTAGCCATGCAAATATTTTGCTAACAATTTAGTATAAGAGAATACTTTCATTGTAGTTGACTAAAAAAAAAAGTAGCTAGGTTATACACTCTCTTAGTAGTAATGGAAAAGTAACTAGTTTGTACAGTAATGGCAATAAATGCTTTGAGAAATTAGGGGTAGTCAGGGTTAGAACAAGGACATAGCCACTGTGATTTAAGGTATGGCTTCAATTTGCTTTTAAATAATGTTGTAGAGGTAATGGTGGTTAGGTCTTTTGGGAGGGAGTTCCAGATTTTTCCAACTGTATTGGCAAACAAGGAGTCACCAGCCAAGTTTTTACCTTTAACTATTTGTACAAGTAGTTTATTTGATGAGCATAGGGTCTTAAGGTTGTTATAGGGGGTGATTAAGTTAGTAAGTATTGGTGTGTTAGGTTGGTACAGGATCTTGTGGGCAACTGTTAATTGGTTAAATAGTATTATATTTGGCAGTTCTAGCCATCCTAAATTTTAAGATTATCACAATGGTGGGCTCTGAAGGCAGATCCAGTTGCAAATCTGGCAATATTATTATAGGAGATTGCTAGCTTGTTGATGCTGTTTTTACATAGTTTTGTATATATAGGTGAGGTATAGAGGAGGGTAGAGATTAAGTGGGTACGGGCAATGGTGGTCCTGGCTAGTGGTGACAAAAAGGATTTAATCCTATACAGGAATCCTAGTTTTTTGTTGACTGTTTTTATAGTACTATTAATATGGGAATCAAAGGTGTAAGGTTGTTGTCAATTAGAACCCCAAGAAGTTTAGTAGTGCAATCAGGAGATATAATAATGCCATTGCTTGATGTGACAGTAAAATTAAGTGGGGAGTGAATAGTAGCAGTTTTGTTTTTTTGGGATTCAGAATGAGGCATCAATGTAGAAGCCATTTTTGACTATGTTAAACACATTTTGGGTTATGGACTGTAGGACAGATGATGAGGTGTGAGAGCATATTAGCGTGGAATCATCTGCATATTGGATACAAGTAGCTTGAGGTATAACAGAGTATAGGTTGTTTATAAAAATAGAGAATAGGAGAGTGCCTAATATGGAGCCTTGAGGGACCCCAAGGGTAATTGGGAGGTGGGAGGATAGGTTGTTCTTCCATAGGACAGCCTGCTGCCTGTTGTCTAAGTATGATTGGAACCATTGAATAGCCAGTGTGTCTAGAGACAGGTTTTTGAGTATATTAATGAGTAAGTGGTGGTTAACCATATCTAAGGCTTTTGAAAGATCAATAAAGAGGGCTAAGGATAATGTGTCATTGTTGCGATTCTTATTAATACAATCTGTAAAAGATAAAAGAGCAGAGATGGTGCTATGAAATGGTCTAAACCATGTTGGCAGTTAGCTAGTAAATTGTTTTCTATTAGGTGGTTTAACAGCTGTTTATGAATGCATTTATCCATGATCTTTGCCAGTGGTGATAATATGGCTATAGTTCTATAATCTGATAATTCATTGGAGTTGCCTCCCTTATGCAAGGGGATAATGTGAGAGATTTTCCAGATTGATGGGATAGTTTGTTCTGTAATAGTTCTATTAATCAGGATGGAAACTGGGAAGGCTATGCAGCTTTTTACAGCTATTCTGTAGGTAATAGGTCTGTAGAGAGGGTGGTAGGTTTAAGCTTATGTAAGAGGGTACAGGCAAGGGATGTAGGAACAGGTTGAAAGTGAAATGAAGGGTGCATTAGTGATGGAGGTGGTTGATAATGGTGTATCGGGGGATAGCTGATTAGCAAGAGATTGAATAGTCTCTATGAAAAAGGTATTAAAGGTATTGGCTATTTGAGTAGGGTTATTGTGATCAGAGCCTAAAGGGACAGGTGTGACTGAATGATCAGTGTGTAAGAGTTTATTAATGCCTGACCAGAATTTTTGTGGTTTATTTTGGTGCGTTTGTTGGAGCTCAAAGTAAAAATTATTTTTTTCTAACACTATGGCTTTTTTTGTTTCATTTCTAAGATTAATGGTTTGTACCAACTTTGAAGTTTTAGTATCAATGAATTGTGGTCTGAAAGGGGGCAGGAAGTGATTGAGAAATTAATGATTTTAGAGTATAAGTCATGGTTAGCAAATATTTTATCTATTCTAGTTTGGGTACCAAATCTGTGATCTTGATGGGAAAGGCTTCAATTACACCAGTGACTGGCGTCATAACCATGACTTTAAGCTCAATGCCAAAAAATGCATCGTCATCCCCCTTGGGAAAAACCCGGTTCGCTTGAATTACCACATTGATGGTAGTTCCCTGAACACAGAAGGCATTATAAGAGATCTGGGAACACAGGTTGACAGCAACCTCTCTTTTGACCATCACGTTGCCACTGTGGTCAGAAAGTCCTTCTATGTGGCACATCTCATTACTAAGGGTTTTGCATCCAGGACGAAAGAGGTCATTGTCTCCTTGTACTCTTCCCTCATTAGGCCAATCATTGAGTACAATGCCTCATTTGGCAAGTATCTCACTAGACACCTGCAACAACTGCAGAGGCAACAAAAGTATCTCACAAAGAGGATCCTAGGCCTTAAACACTTGTTCTATATGGACAGACTCAAAAACTCCAACCATTCTCTGTCTCATATCACCTACTTAGAGGCGATCTCTGCTTGACTTACAAAGCCATGTCTGACCCAGCTGTGTTAGAAATGCAACATTTAAAGAAATCCCAGTCCCTCTGCACCACATGCTCCAGAGACCTCAACCTCATTACCACAATCAACAGAATATGCTGGAGGGACAGGTTCATAACCCAGAGACTGCCCATGCTATGGAATAGACTTCCCATAGATGTCAAGCAGAGCACCTCACTGGCCCTCTTCAAGAGAAATCTTGATGAGTGGATGGTAAATAGAAAATTCACCCAAGGGATCACTTTATTGGCTCTAATCGACAGAGGCACTAGGAACTAAGGTCAGGTGGCACAATGCCAGGGTAATCCTATGGCTAGACTTGTAAAGGCACCAGGGCCATTAGCCTAGTACACACCTATGAACCTATGAAAACAAAGATTTATCTACTTTAAATTTGAAAGTATCTACAAGATGAAATGATTCTACCCACTTGTTTAAAGCTTTTGATATAGCAGATGTATGCAGCGGTCTTTTATTTGTAGTTTCAGAAATATCAAATATACAGTTAAAATCTCCTCCTAATATTACATTGCCTTTATTGGAAATTAAATCCAATTGTTTTTTAACAGTTTCTGTTCCAGTGCCTGGGAACCAGTATAGATTAGCTAGGGTCCATATTCTGTTATTATATTTAACTATTACTAATGCCATAAGGCCTTCTTTATCTTCATACTTATAAATGATTTCTGGGTTAATCACATTTGTTTTTAATAAAATTGCTACCCCTTTTGTCTTTGTCTTATAAGTGGATTGTGCCAATATCCTATATTCCTTAGGATTCCATTTGTAATTGTCATTTGTTTTGAAATTAGTTTCTTGAAGGAAGACAATTTGTGCTTTGTTCAGTTTTAAATATTTCAGTAGATTTGATCTATTGCTAGGATTGTTTAAGCCATTGGTATTTAAAGATAATAAAGTTAAATCCATCGTAGGTTATTTAGACAATGTATTTTTGTTCTATTGTGACTATTAAACATTTTCCTCTGATAACTATAAATTATATGTTTGAGCTTTTAAAGGAAATTATCAGTTTTATACTTTGAGTGTTTACCAGTAAAGTAATATTTTGGTCAGGCATACTAAAAATGTTTTTTGTGAAATAAATTTAAATTAATAAATGTTAACAAAACTAAGATCTGCACTAGCCATGGAATGAAAATCATTCCTAATCTGATGGATAAACCTAAGTCCATCGGATTATCACTCATATCTTGACAATCCAGAACATCAGCTCCATAAATTGAATTATCATATGGAGAATATTCATAATAGGAATAAGCAATATTTATATTATTTTGAACAGATATAGTACTATTGTAGAGTAGACAGAATTCTAATACAGTATAAATGTCTACTTATTGTATAAGCAATTAATATTTACATGAAAGATAGATGACAAGCAATTTAATCATAGTAAAGTAGGATGTATCGTATATAAAACCTCAAAGATTATAGCACACAGTTATTTAACATATTCACCCTTATTGATGAAGTCTTACAAAACTTATTACTTAATATAAATAGTAATATTTATACCTAATGTTTATAATACAATGTATTTTACTGGATATATCAGAAGATATATTTCATTGTTTGCCAGCTTTTAAGTAATCACATTGTTTCTTGTTAACTTACTTAAAGCATCAAGTTTGTTTTATGTGAACATTGATGAAAGTTAGTGCATTTTAATTATCAGTGCATTCCACTTCCCCCATTTCCTACACATAAAGATGTTCAATATAGTGTATATCATTTATGACAAGTTAAAACAGTAGTGTTATTATCCACAAGCCCATGTTATTAAACTGAGTGTCTATTGTCAGTTTCATACTATTTGTTCAGAATATGATTGTTACATTCTGTGGCATTTCAAGTTCAGGCTTCTATTGTTTCTGTTGAACAACTTTGTCAGTTTGATGTCACGTATAAAACATTAGTTACCTTGGTAACCACTTAAGTATTATATATGGACAAGATGGGTTACAAAAACTACAATTCAAGTTAAAGCAATTACATGCCTTGTTATGCATATTTACTTATATAAGAAAATCATCATGCTTCCCCTTGATGTTCAATGTAGTGTCTGTCATTTATGACAAGTTAAGACAGTAGTGTTATTATACACAAGCCCATGTTATTAAAACCTGTCTTTAATATCTAAATTCAGCAGACTGCTTCATCTTATATGATGATTATATGTTTTATGTCTAGATTTACTAAAATCATACATTACATAACTATTGTGTTTTTTTTTTTTTTGGTTGTTGCTTAGTTATTTGAGAGACCACAAGCTGTAATGCTTATTCTTATTATTAGCTCCTTCCAAGCATGTTTATACAGTCCATAGACTTTAAATTATGAGACCCTTCTAGTTTTGTATTTATAATATTTCCATCCTTACATACACACATATCAGTACTTCAAGCACGGGCAACAATGCCAATCCAGTTTTACCAGAATACCATTCAATAGTTCATCTAGTGTGTTTCCAGGCTGTTCTTAAAATATCCAAACCAATATTTGTCCTGTTCCATTTTACCAGCCTGTTCCATGCAGTGGCCACTCTGCCAGTAAACCACTCAACACACCTTCTATTCCCACAGATATTTCCACAAAAGAAATCTAGTGACTCTCTAGCACTTCCCAGCAACCCCAAACACCCCTAGAATTAACTATCCCCATAGACCCAACATGTCCGAGCTAGCTCACCTCCCAGACCACTGCAAAGTGTACTGCACAAGACCAAGTGCTCTTAGTCTTTCACAATAACTCAGAATTCCACTCTTATGTAAGTTCTTAATGTGTTTGGACCAAAATGCATTTTAAATATAAAATTGCACTTATTATTTATTTATTTATTTATTTATTTATTTTATAAAGAATCAACTTAATGAGCTAAACGAAGTGTTGGGCGACAATCAATATGTGTACATTTGGTTTAAAACACCCCTTTTATTATATATATATATATATATATATATATATATATATATATATATATATATATATATATTTATACATACACATACATACTTTTTTTTAAACCAAAAACTTCATTGCCGAGAATCATCTTGGAGGCTCATTAGAGCCTTTAAGCATTATTGTCACTCTGTCTCCATTACCATAGTAAGTTGGGAGCATCTGTTTCTTTTAGTATGTCTGTGTACTGCATACCAGAGGCTCACGATGCACCCGAAGCAAAGCTTCATTTCGCTGCAACTTCAAGCCTAAATTCCCTCCCTTTCAGCGAGGCAACAGCCAGGAAAAGAACAGAAAGCAAACAGATAAAAAAAAAACTCCCAACAAGCTGCCAAAACAACAGATAACACATTCTTCCAGCCTTCCTACCTCTCACTCAGCAGATGTATAAACAAACTATTCTCTTCCAGAATATCCTGAATCACAGTTTTATCCACCCCCTTCCCCTGGATCCAGGCTAAAACACCAAATGTCTCTTCCTAATACACAAGCATCAGTAAACCTCAATCACAAGCCACAACCCACAGCTTCCCAGAGATGAAAACGGCAACATATAACAGCTTCCAGACACAGCTGCATCCACACACGCCATGTCAGGCTTAATCAAACAGCACTCAAAGGTATGATACCTGCATTAACTGATATTAACTATGTTTAGAGAGAATAATAATGACAATTGTACTAGTTGTCAGACACAGCTGCATCCACGCACACCATATTAGGATTGATCAAACAGCACTCGTAGCTGTGATACCTGCCATAATTTATATCAACTATATTTAGACAGAATAATGATGGCATTTGTACTAAGAGCTTGCTACTATTATTTAACCAGGATATACATGACATTTCTAAAACATACTTTAACTGAAGAAGGCATTAGTCTCCATGCCAGCATTTTTTTTTCAAAACACTCTACTGTTACTGCTATTATACATGATGTTAATTTGTTACATTTGAGTCTGAACTCTGATGATTGATACCTTGTTGAATTAGTTAATTACTTACATTATTACAAGTAAAAGCAATGAAAAATGAACAAGATAAGTATTCATTGAGTGCAAGTAGAGAAGTAGAAGCTTCTGTTTGTATTATATGATGCTTTGTTTGGCTTATATATAATGTAAATAGTAACCCATCTTGACCTACCTTTGTTTGTGAAGAATTAGTGGATGCTTTGAACATTCTGAATAAATCATTACTGTTTCTCAGTTGTTTAAGAAACCCTCCTATTTTTAAAATAAAAACAAATGAAAAGTGATATACCATATCAGTTGATACTTTGAGAGATGTCGTTGTAAGAGTTATTTATTTGGGGCAGCTATCTTGGAATCAGTTTTTTGTTTCTTTTTTGTAGTATCAGTCCAAGGATTTGTTTCTTTTATTTTTTTAAGAGTAGGGGCCATTCATTCCATTTATTCTGGGATAGACACTATGTTGTTGTTTTTGATGAATGTAGTAGCTTCTTCTAAGTCATTAAAGGTTCTCATCTCATTGGCAAAAAGTATTTTTATCTTGGCTGGAATGGCCAACTGTTTTATTATTGGCCAAACTTTTTTCCTTTGTACTAGTATTCTGGAAGAATAATCATTGTCAAACCTTATCAGGCTTTGATTATATTTTAAGGGTGATTTTCTCCAAGCAGATTTTAATATTAGCTCCTTGTCCAGAAATGAAAGAAATTTTATAACTATGGATCTAGGTGGAGTATTTGTTGAGTTAGAAGCAGGTTTCCTCAGTGCTCTATGTGCCCCTTTAATTCCAAATGAAAGTCCCTCTTTTAAGTCTAAAAATTCAGGAATCCAAGTTGTTAAGAATGAAATAATGTCTTCACCTTCAGTGTTTTCAGGTAGACCAAAGATCCTTATGTTGTTTCTCCTTTCCCTGTTTTCTAAGTCATATATTTTGTTAAGCAGCCATGTATTCTTTTTAAGTAGAAATTCTTTTTGGAATTCTTCCTCTTTGAGTCTCCCTTCAATATCATTTAGAGAAGTCTTTATATTTGTTATTTTTGTATGGTGTTGCTGTAATAATTCCTTAAGAGTATTAGTCTATTTTTGAGAATTTTATTGTGATGTTTTCTAAGTCATTTTTAAAGCCATCCATCTTCAAAGATAGTTCCTGTAAGGTGGATGTCATCAATTGCAGTTCTGCAGCATCTGGATGAGAATTCCTTGAGTTGTTCATATTCAGTGACTCAGTATATCTCCAAGTTACTTGACAGGAAAATTTTTGCATATCTCCACCAAAATTGATATTTATGTAGTTTAGTAGTTTATCTATAGATTTCTGATGTTTTAAACTTGAAAATAATAAACTTTTCCTATATTATTATAGTAGTTTATGGGAGCTCTCAAAATTCAGTGCTCTCAGTTGGCCATCTAGGCACTGCCCCCAGCTTGTGCTCCTTTATTAGCTGAGAGATTTACCTGTAGGCATAGGCTGGTAAGTGGCCACTTAAGGATTCTGGGAATGTACCTGAAGAGGTAAAAATAGATAGGCTGGTAACCAGAATCCAGTCAATGATAGATTGTTGGGTGTTATTACTGTTAAATCTTGTTGGTGTATTAATTAGTTGTGTGAAATCACTGAGGTTCATGCTGTTAATTGAACAATTTGAAGATAGGGTCATATTTACATCATCAAGGATGACAGCTTAATTTGTGATTGGTTCAGATATCCAGGATAGTATTTTTCAAGAATGGGAACATTCTGTACTGGGGGATCTACAGCACAGAAATGCATATGCTTTTGGATGTATTGCATTTTAGGGAAGATAATAGGATTTCTGCTGTTCCAGATTTAGGGGCTGTGTCTAAATAGGGAGTTACTCTAAAGGTATTTGGTAAGAGAAGGGCTATTTTGTCTGTTTTTCCATGTGTTCTGTCTAGCCTTATAGTGTTGTAGCTAGGGGTTAGTATTTTGGCATCTTTTATTTCAGGTTTTAGCCAGGTCTCTGTTGCAGCCAGGATATCTGGGATCTATTGAATTATCCAGGTATTAAAGTCAATGATTTAATTGCATATGCCTCTAAGATTAAGAGTGATTATTTTTAGAGGTTTTGAATGTCTTCTGTGGTTTGTGAGGTAGCTGGAACCTAGGCTGAGGTGAATGTTACCACACAGATGGATGATAGAGAAGGATGGTTAAATTAGCATGGAAGTGCTGACTGTAATGAGTAGACATTTAAATTTTAAGTTGGGATCAATAGTCTTCAATATTTTAGGGTAAGAATAGAAGAAGGGAACTATAGAGCACCTATATATATATATATATATATATATATATATATATATATATATATATATATATATATGGGCCCCTTCACATGGTCGACTTTTCAGAAAGTCGACTTTCATATGGCCGAGACTATATGATCCACTTTCGAAAAGCTGACCATGGGGAACTGCTATCTCCGTACAGTGCAGAATTGGAAAATTTTATCTTTCGCAATGTAGTGAGATCTCAGAGTTGGTATATTTAAGTTACGGGGGGTGTGTAGGGGCAGACACCCCCACGGGGGGTGCAGGGGGGCTTTCTCCCCTGCTAACAGTTGAAAGGTAAGTGCTTGGTGTGTGTTATGTGTTTATTTTATATGGTTGTCTTTTTGAAAGTCAATCATATGGTCTCAGCCATATGAAAGTCGACTTTCTGAAGAGTCGACCATGTAAAGTAGACCCATATATATATATATATATATATATATATATATATATATATATATATATATATATATATATATATATATATATATATATATATATATAAATAATATGCACCTGCATCCCAACAAATAACCCCTATACCTGACTTTTTCTCTCTGGAATCTCACTTTTAACCATTTAATTACTGGCATTTCCTCCCCTTCTCTCTACCGTACTTACTCCTTTTGCTGTCACTTTAGATTGACTTTTTCCTCCTTTAGCCCTTCTGTCTCCTCTGGATATTATCTAAGTTAATTCTCCTCTTCTAAAATTCTGCATATATATTTATACTTATGTATTATTTGAATGTATGCTATTTTTTACTTCTATATTTATACCATAATTGTAAACAATTTCACTGTTGTTGCTATTGAATGTAATACTACTGCTCAACATATTTGTTCTGTGTGTTAACATTTCTTTGTATGTAATTATTGTGGAGCTTTTCTCCCTGGGCCTCCACTGAAAATGGGTTCATTCTAGGCCCAGTGGACTTTCCTGGTTAACAAATGCAATAAACAAATAAATAAATAGAGAATAAAGTGGGAGAAATTATAGAGAAGCTAGTGGAAGATTGATTGAGTAGCGAGGATGAGGTAATAATCGAGGTATGTTTTTTGTGTATCACTGTTGGTGGGATGTTAGGCTTTAAAAGAGGAGAAGGAAGAGCAAAGAGAGTCATGAGAGAATCATCATGGTTAGAACTGCAACATTATTGTAGTATAGAGAGGTGAGGTGTAAGATAGAGGAAAATACAGAGAAGAGAACACTTTAGTAGTGTAGATCTGGCAGTTGGTGTGGAGGATTAAGGCTCCATGTTCTTAATGAGCTTCCTGAAGGGAACAAGATTTGATTCTAGCTCCAACTATGTGATAAAAAACTTCTATCTAACTGGGACAATGCACACACACACACACACACACACACACACACACACACACACACACACACACACGCACACACGCACACACGCACACATGCTCACACGCTCACTCACACACACACACACACACACACACACACACACACACACACACACACACACACACACACACACACACACGCACACACACACACTAGTAAAAGACATTCCTCAACTGCTACATGCACAAGGATATTCTGACAATTACTTTCTTCCTACTGCTGTGCAAAAGACTGCAGTAAAATGGCTTTTCATAAGGTCTGCATTATCGTGTGATGCAAGAATGTGCTGGCAGAAGAGTGACGTGTCAGCTGCACTTGCGTGCACTCAGTTGGGTGGAAAGAGTCAACAACCCCTCTTTGTGCTCGTGTGAGAGACATTTTAATATTACAGAGACTGGGGCATTCAGGAGGCACACACCTCCATGGGGGGAGCACGTGGCCCCAAATGGCCCCCTCACACCACCCCTGGATATTACAAATGTTCATATTACAGAAAGCTTTGTCCATACTTATTTTTATTGCCTCTTGTCTGTGTTAACTTTGATTCTTCAATGTTGACTCTGGTAGTTGTGCTGCCATTCTCTGAGAATATCCTTTTGAGGCATTACGGGTGTTACTATTCTTACTTTGGCTGAATTTCAAAAATCAGACCTTGCAGACTGGCAATCTTTTTTATGCTTTTGGAGTTGCTCTGCTTGCACTAAATTGCTTCGACTGTAAAGCTCATCTGCCAATTCAGACCATTTGGAATGTAGCCCAAAGTATCGTGCTAAGGTTCTGGGATGAAATTATTAAACATACAGCCAGATTCAGTAAAGCCTACATGGTCTGTTTCCACCATGTGCATGTTGCTCAGCAATGTGCACATGGCAGCACAGAGGTTTAGACTTAGTAAGTGCTGTGTAGAGGCGTGCACCATGGTATAAACAAGGTAAAGACAGTGGCATGCTAATTACAGCATCAGCAGCTGAACTGTATGCTAATCAACCAATCCAACATGCAGAAGCTATTCAACAACCTGTAAAGCAACTGTGTAGACTCAGTGCTGGTTTTCCCTACAAATTCCGAAACATACTGGAATACAGCCATGGAAAAGAGTCTACATGGAAAGAATGTTAGGGGCTGCTACTGCTTTAATTCATTTGTATGTGCAACAGGCTGAAGCCTATACTGCTGTTGCTGCCAATAGACCTAGGCCAAGAAGGAGAAGTGTATTAAGGCCCCATTTAACTTTTCACAACCTACATGATGTGGAAATTGTAGAGTGTTACAGGTAGGCTAGAGACACACTACAGGACCTCTGCAACCTCTGTCGTTCTCAACTCAGAGCCAGGGCCAACCGAGGCAAACCCATCCCAATGGAAGCAAAGATATATGTAGTATTTAGAATCTGCAGGTACCTTTCAGAGACCAACAGGGGACAAGCTGGAGGTGTCACATGCATCCTTCATCCATTCGTGAATGCTATGCTCCATGCCACATGACAACATCCTGAGAAAACAACTTCAGCAGGATCAACAAGGTGAAGGAGCACACATCCCACCACCAATGGCAAGGCCACCACAACCACAGGCAGATGAGGGATCAGAGGGGGAACACCAGTTGCTGTGGGTGTAAGCAGATGTAGGCATGCTCGATATGCTCTCACATTGGCTAAGAGACAATGCATAGCACACTCACTCACCACTGAGGGGCTAAAACCTTCCTATGCACATACATATAATAACATTGATGCCAGGCAACACTCACCAACCTTTACCTCCGCATGTATTGGCTGTACTACTTGCATCAGACAGAGTCAGCCCTGATCTAAAACTGTGGCAACTGCTGCATTTACAAGGTATATCTTGAACCTGGAGTGTATTGTGTAATAATATGAATGAGTGGCATATCCTTGTATTTCATTACTTGGTGCTGTAAGCAAGTAAAAGGTGGGAAATTTGTACATAAATTACCTTAACATGTGGCAGTAGAGACTTATTTCACTTATATGTGTCCATTATTAAGTAGTAGGCCTCAGACATCAAATATTCAAAAAGTCATACCTCTCAAAAGTACTGATGATCACTGAATGCCCTCAGTTCAGCACCATATATTTATACTGGAAAATCATTAAAGAGAGAAATTAGAACGTAATGATACACATTGCAGTTTCTGACTTCACAACCTTCACAAGATCATTCACAATAAAGTTGGGAAATGTTGGTGCTGTCAACTCTCTAACTTTCCAAGGCCAGTATAAGTCAAAGGTACAATTACCAGTTCAGCACCATAAATACAGGTATACTAAACACTAAGTCAGCTATGCACCCTGAGCATCAGACACAAAGCTTATGTATCCCTGAATCCAAAAGATAGAAAACAGGGATATGGCACAGTTATCATCACTTCCACAGGGTGTTGTGTGTGATGGGGCAGGAAGGCTGACACAAAAGGTCATGAGCATGTGTGAATAAGAAGGAGAAGCAGGCAGACATTTGGATAAACCAACAAATGTCCAGTGAGACAAAATGAGTATTAAGCTGCATAGCTGAATCATGTAACTGTTGTATGTTTGTCTGTAGGGGTCCCCAGGACAAATTGGTGTGTGAATGTCTGCATGACCACAGCCAAGCTCTGTGCTAGCTTTACATCTTGGTATGTTGGACAGGTGTGAGCCATGCATGGTAGAGGTAGTAGTACATCCTTGTCATCCCCAACCATGAGAACTGGCTCTGCCAGGAGCTGCACAGGCACATCCATGCCCACTGTCAGATGCACTGCTGCTACCCAAATGTGACAAATGTTTGCTGGATGACCTCCCTTCATGGAGAAGCCCAGGACCAAGACCCCATGGCCTGCCATGTCTGGGTGTGGACAGCTCACTCACTGATAGGGCTGTGGAAGTACTGCCACTATGGGAGCATGATCGGGCACAGCCAAAGCAGATGATGTGGCTGACCTACACCCACAAGGAAGCTGTTCCCTTCCCAGCAGACATTCCATCACAGACCATGCTTGTTCCATGACAGACATCCCTTGTTCTATCACAGACACCCCTCATTCCAGTGTATCATTCATCTGATCCATTGAATCAGCAACACAGCACAGGCAGTCATGCATGTCAGCTTGTGCCACATCTACAGCCCTGAGAATTTGTCTGGAGCACCTGTGGAAACATGCCTGTGCCTCCATGATGGCGCTAAACATACATTGAGTGGCATGGGAAGAGACACCTGGATCAGGTGGAGGAGGGACAGCAGGCCTACTCTAAGTACCCATAACAACCCTCCTATGCAGCACCTTGCCCACACTTTTACTACAACTAGAGTTAACAGGTACTGAAGCCACAGTAACCACACTTCCCTGATTGATTGTCTTGCCCTTCACCTGTCCAATATCTGTGGGTTCACCGGAATGGCTAGACATAGGTCTACTAGCTGTGTCCGATGGAATTGTAGTGGAGGGCTGTATATCATCCTCAGTGTCATTTCAACCTCTGTACCTCCTGACTGTGCCTCTGTTTGGCCAGCATCATCATCAGAGTCTGCTGACACACTGACATCAGGTGGTAGAGGTCCCACACTTCCACTGTCATGATCACCTGTGATGAAAAGCAACAAACACAGGAAAAATAAATACCTACACTTTTATAGTCCAATATATGCTCACAAACTAATAGTGGTGCCACTATTTCAGACAGTACAATAATACACACAACAGTCCTGACATCAACATTACACACTAAAATATTTCTTTAAATTGCTTAGCAGTACTGACATAAAAATGTGTGGCTTACCATTTGGAGATGAGATTCTCCTCTGCAAGCCAAATGGTCCTGGGAGAAGTTCAGCAAAAGGTAAAGGGTACATCATCACAATTATCAGTAACACAGGGGGTAATACTTGTACCCCTTTATATGTCCATTAACTATACTCTCAACATGAATTGGCTGACAACTCTAACCTAAGCTAATCAATCAGAATATGGTAACTGTAGCAATCTTCAACCCCCTCAAAAAAAATTCTTGTGACATAGAAGTAAAGTACTGATTTCATTTATTTTACTATACAACAGTATTCAGCTGTTGAGATATAAAGCCTACCTGGAACTGAAACAAAAAACAAAACCAAAACCTACCTGGAAGCTCCTCCTGGAACATGTTTGCAGTCCCTGACACTGTTGCACCAATGTCCAGTACATGTTGTTCTGCACTTTCCTAGTAACTGTCTGGATCCCTGATAGTGGCCAGGAACTCTTCATTCGGTATTAGAGGTGGCTCCATAGCAGACCCTCCCCTGGTAACTATCTGGTCATGGCCCACTGCAGCTGCTCTCCTCCTTGCAGATGTGATCATGTCAGTGGCCCTATGGTGCACCTGCTCATATGTCCTGCCATGGACACCTATGACATTCACATCATCCACAATCTGGCCCCAAATTTGCATTCTTTGCGCCATATCTCCCCTTCTCCTTTCAAGCAGGAAGGCAACATGTTGCCTAAAGACATCCACTATCACCTAATTTTCAGCATCAGTGAAGGGTGGTCTCTGAGTATTGCCATGCCTGGGTGGCATACTTCTAGGTGTCCTAACAGACCTCAGAAGTATAATATATAAGTATCATGTAACTACAAAATAACTGTTCCCTGATAAAACAGAAAGGGTGGCCTCTCAGTTTCACCCACTGGAAAAAGATAAAACAGTCTAGAGATGTGAAATATGAACAACAGGCTAGATGCAAAAAATGGAGAGTAACAATAGCTACATATCCTTGTTTGTGCCATAACAGTAACTCAGCTTTGTGCCCCCCCCAAGAAAAAGAACTGGCCAATGACACATTTTGCTAACAAACCATCTTTGAAATGCTAAAAGTGTTATCAAAGGAACTGTCCCTGAAACATTTGTACATATTTATCACAGAACATTTCATTTTCACGAATAGGAAATTATGTAAACCTGTGAAATGCCTTGACAAACATGCCCATGGCAACAAGTACACTTCTAACTAATGCATACAGATAAAAGAGCAAATGCCTTTGCTTCATATTTTTGTTAATTACATTACAGCATATGCAGTATGTATCTGACAAAATGCAAGCATAACTTCTGAAGTTCAGTAATCCTCTGTGCAATTATATCCCAAAGAAATTGCATATGTTCAGTCTTTTCCACATGAACAAGTCTCCTCAGTATCAGTTTGCCTAGCTACATGGTTCCCTTTTATATGGTGTAAATTCAGGGCTTTTAGCATGGTGAAGTTACAACTGAGGTGTGAACTAATTAGAATTGCTGAATCCAAAATACTTGGATCCATGTAGAAGACATAAACATACTGCAGGAACTCCCTCATTGTTTGTTTTTAATGGATTGCAACTGTGAATGATTACTGATTGGGAGAAGGAAAACACAACAGCACTGTGGGCTGACCTTACCTCCAGTGGGTGTGTCAGGTTAGATCTACAAAGTGTTAGATGTAAGGCTGGAAATGTAAGTAAGCAGCAAACAATTCACAGGTTGTGTTTATTAACATCCAAACCTGCCCTTCATTTGTTGGCAACTGCATATGATATTATTACCAGTTAATATCCTAACACATTTTAAGGCCAATGATATAGAATGGATTACACACTGCATGTCTCAAATTACTGGTCAGATAATTGAAGAATGACCAACAAATGCAGAGAGGTAAGACAGAGCTGTATATTTGCAAGCAATAATCATAACAGATTGTGTGGTGTCTAAGTGCACTGCATCCAAAAATAATAAATGTACAAATAACAGTTGTATTTTTTTTGCCCTCAAAAACCTAGTACATCACTCAGCCAAAAGGCCTCTTCGATCATGAAGAAAACTACTACTAGAAGATGCCAACAGCTACAATAGCTTTAGAGACACACTATATAGTAGTTCAGTGGCTAAACAATGGAACTCTCTCCCCACTAGCATACAAAACACATCGTCCAAAGCCTCCTTTAAAAACCTCATTAGGCAACATCTCAAGCAAAGTTGGCAGTGCCATGATTGCTCCCCAGGCTAGTGAAAGTGGATAAGGTACTTGATAATAGTTTTCACTCTTACTCAAAAACACTGGCTAATCTACAATGTATGTACTGTACCTGTGTACTATGTATGTATTCTACATTTTTTTTTCCAAATTTCAGCTGTACACCACAAATCTATTAATTACTTTTATTTTTAAATTAATATTTTTTGTTTGTTCTCTTCACTGTAGCTGTTGAAGTGCTGCATACCACTGTAAAACATGTCTATTGTAATTTGTGTGTATACTGATCATGTCTAAATATCTAAATGTATCTGTAATTTTTCTATGTGGAGCTTTTCTCCCCAGGCCTCTGCTGAAAAGGGGCCTTTTCAGATCAGTCAGACACCCTTGGTTAACAAATGTAAAATAAATAAATAAAATAAATGGTTTCATATTACTGTAGATGATGTTGCAGTTGATTGTGTATAGAATGATTTCAGTTCTTTGTTGCAAAGCTGTTTGTGTGACAAAGAGGGATATGGCACCCATTCTGAGTTCTGAAAGTTCATTGGAGTGAGAGTTCAAACAGATCTATGTAGACATAGCTCATGTGAACCATCATTTTCTATTGTGGTGTTATATGTAATAGATTGATTTGCCTCATTTCAACTACTTGTCTCTCTTTTTTTCCTTTTCTGTCTTATTTATTTATTTATTTTATTTTTTGGTGCCAGTGTTTGGGTGATCCAGCGCTTAGAGCAATCACTGGAATGGAGGAAATGAATGACAGATTTGACTGTGCTTATCTCATTTCTGTGAAGTGTAGTAGTGCATAAACTAGACAACTGGACCACCCAGAAGCAGACAGGACTCAAACAGCCAAAATAGAAATTGGATACATTCAACTAATTGTATTGTCATTGTGCAAACCTGCTAAGTGGCATTGCATGGTGGTTAACATAGAGACCTTAAGAATGATTAGTAAATTAGGGAATGTCATGTAACTAGTCTTGTGGCAGCAGGTGTAAGTGTAAGGCTAGAGTACAGATAGTACTTGTTTCTAGTACAGGGTGTGCAACTTGTTTTTACTGTTGTGATATTGCAGTTTATAGCAATGAACTGAAACATAGATGTGTTATTTCAACTTTCTTGTGACAACATGTGTAAGTGTAGGACTGCCATATACATGGTCCTGGGTTCTAATACAAGATATTCCATACACTTTTACTGTTGTTCCACTTCACATTATATTAACTGTCACTTATAACACTTTAGATAGTGGAACGGATATAATTGTACGCATGAGGGGTGAGACACTGTTATTGTGTTATATGTATTACTGTGGGTATACTGTATACTATATTTCTGTTAGTGCATGGCCTTTAAATTTGCCTAAGAAACATATACAACTATCATTTTATCCAATAACCTTGTCAGGTCACACACACATGCATAATAGCTCATACTGTTACCTGTATTTATGTATGATTCCTGACTATGTCTGAGCAGCACTTCTTCTGTGGCAAAGATGGAAAATCAATACTGTGCAAGAAAATATTTTGTCTCTTATGCCTAGGTTTGGCTTCCATAGTGTAAAAGTCAATTTTCTCAGTGCATAAAGGTGAAAACTAATGTGTCAGGTCATTACATTTATCCCCCCAGTGCATGTCTGCAAACCTAACTCACCTAACATCTACCTTCCAATTTCCAATATATTTTTCCAGGCTACATAGTAGACACCCCTCAAACTAAGGCCAAATGTCAGATTAAGCTTCCAATTGAAAATATTAATTCCTCATTGCTTGGAACTGCTGCTCTCCGCTTAGCATAGTGCAAACATGTTGCTAGGGTATGCACATTCCTGTAAATGCAATAACTGGAATTGGCAGGAAAACATCAATCTCCATTGCTCTAGGTCTACTAGTAGATATGGCTGTCATTAGTGGGGAAGATGTCAGGTTTAGGGCACAGAGGTGGGGTGTTCAGGAGTCCAGGATATTTACTGGACTCCTAGTAAAGCACCACAGACTAAGGCTTCTGCAGGGGGACTATTCTGGCTGCCAGTACAAGGCTAAGATGTGGAATAGTTTAGCTCAGGCTGTATCCAGTGCCACTGGGATCATGTGCACTGGAGAGCAGTATAGGCATCATTTTAATGAGCTACAGAGCAGGAAGAGGGATACTCTTGACCATTGGTTGGAGGAATTTAGGACTGTGGACATCCCACAGCTGTGTAAGTATCAAATAAGGAGAGTACTTGTAAAACATAGAAAGCTAAATATAGGCAACATTGTTATGCATAATGGTCTTCTGTTCTTTTCTGTTTTTTCCCCAGCTGCCAGGGATTGGGAGTTCAGTGTCCAGGGCCATGGGGCTACATTGGAGAGACTGAGGGAAGCAAGTGGTATGTATGCAGCAGAAGAGAAGTGTTATTGTAGCATTAAAAGTTAAATATATCTTTTTGGTACTTTATAGAGTTGTATCAAATTGAGCATGCATATCCCAAATGTAAAAGCAAGTATGCATGCATTAGTCTGTAGCACATACCAATTGTAAGAGTCCAATATTAGACTTTAGTCAGAGGTTGTTGGTTCAAATACCACAATTTACAAATATAAAATACTGTTATTTCTTTACTAATATTTATATTAAATTAAAAACTCTTTACCAGTGGCACAAATGCCCAGCTGCAAACTGTAATTTTTTTTTAATGGAACACGAATATGTGCACATTTCAATGATTACTTTCAGCAATCTGTAGCATACTGTGCATCTGTTAGGAGGTAGACTTAAATGTAAAACGTAAGATAATAGAGTTGTATAATTTTATTAATACATTGTATGTTACATATAATGATACTAATTTTATCTCTTTTTTTCTCTAAGCCTAACCTGTATCTCTTTTTTTATTTTATTATTTTATTTTTAAAAATATATTTTTTTATTTTTTATTATGTGTTGTCAAAATGTGTCTATGTCATCCATGTGTACCACATCACTAAATGCTCCACAGTACAGGGGTAGGCCAGCCCCAGTGGATTAGCCTACCCCTACTCCACCAGCTCCAGTTTCGATGCCCAGCATGTCTAGGAGCCAGCCTGGTAGCACACTGCATCTGCTGCCCTTGCGCTACCTGTGACCTCAGGTAGTCCTGCCCCGGAGACTGGTCCAGTGGTACCCTCCAAGAGCAGTGTCAGAGGTGGTGATTTCATCACCCACAGCAAGTCACCAGGGATGTTGCTTAGGGTCATGCACCACACCATTGCTGCATGCCTACACTGGATGTAGAGGCTGTGCTCCCTCATGATTCATAGTAGTAGTTGTAGTAGGAGAAGGTGTAAAATACTCTAGCCACCAGTGGAGTAAGGTGGCAGTGATGACAGTCCAGTGGGCAAGGGCTCAATTCTCACTGTCTCCAAGCTTGACAGCCATAAGCCTGGGTTATCCCCACCCTCATCCCAATCATGCTGCCTCCCAACCTTTTGTGCCCATCATCGTCCCTGTCTTTTGTCTTGTTTGTCTTTTCTGTCTGCAATTGCTTCCTCACCTACCCAGTTTACCTGATCCTGACATACCTATGTCCCTTCCCCAACATTTCCCTCTCTTTCAAATAAAAAAAATTCACCTGTCCCACAAAAAAATTCATCCCATACATAGCTCTCCATTTTGCACATGTGTCTTCTTGGCACACTTGATTTGGTCCAACTGGCTATACAACATGATTGTATTGTGGTCACCCCTCTCTCTGGAGGTGACAGTCCACATTCAGTTAATATTCTGCACATATTTTCAGTTTACATTTTTAAAGAAATGGTTAGCTATGTTTCTTTTCTCCCTACCTCCTGCACATTCCTGTCCTGGTTGTTCTTTACCCTGCTTGCTCCGCATTTCAACACTTTCCTATCAACACCATTTTCACCAGTTTAATTTGGTCAAAAAACAGAATCACACACAACAGACGTAAGTCTCTGAAAAATCAATGGATCTCTTCACTTTTTGGGCTCCATGTTTCTGTGTATGTGTGCATCACACACCAATGTGCAGCAACAATGAGCAGCCACAAACTGCTGTGGTTACCTCCACACAATGCCACTTAACCCCATTGTGCTATGCCAACACGCAGCAACACATGTACTATAAAGAATTCATGTCATTGCCTTAACAATGTTTATGTAAAAGCAATTATAGGTATTAGAGACACCTGGATTTGAACCCTGTACCATCTGGGCCCAAAACGAAATGTATCAATGCATTAACACATGCTGCCACAGAGTGGATTAAGCAACAGGTGTGTTTCATAGACTCAGTAGTAACTGTCAGACTTTAGCAATGTGGCTCGCATTTGTGCACTGCTTAGCTATCTGCAAACGTTTATCTTGCATGAGTATACACTTTGCCAACCATCGCACAAAACCACTGCTCACTGCATTATGGAAAAGTAAATACTGTTATGTATTACTGCTGTTTACTGTCCATTTCCTGTCTATGACATGAAATTACATGTGGAAACATAACAAACTGAAGGCCCTATCTAACAATATGTCACATATTTACAGTACAACCATATGTTGCTACCCCTCATGCACTGCAACCCTGGTGTCTAAGTATATTTTCCACACACATATATCACCTACACTACAGAAAGTAATATCAAATGTTGTGTGATATGCAACTCACATCAATCTGGTAACATGCAGAATTACAACTATTGACCCATAAGCCTAAAAAACCTTATCTGCAAGGCTGGGGAAGGAATCAGCATGGACATTTCGCATCAGGGATATAGGTGACCTTTAACACACTTAACCCAATCCATTTTGTTTTTGTCAAGGATAGATCTTGCTTATTAAACCTTATGGACTTCTTTGATACTGACCCCAAAGGCCTGGATGAGGGATAACAGGACATACCACCTATTTTGAGTTATCCAAGGCCTTTGACACAATCCCCCATTCATGTCCCATAGTGAAGATCTCCCATTGTGGAATTAAGCCAAATATTACTAGATGGATTTCCAGCTGGATCACCACTAGAACACACACTCTCAAAATTGGGGACTGCACCTCCACTACTAGCCCACTTACCAGTGGAATACCACAAGGATCTATGCTGGGCTCTCAGCTGTTTGGAAACTACTTCTCTGAATCCTAGGAAACAGTAGTTGGCCTGTGGTTTACTAAGTATGCAGATGACTGTTAGCTGGATGCACTCATATAGAGTCCCCCAATGATAGTAACATATTACAGAAGGGGTTGACACAGATAAATGATTGTTGTCAAACTCATGGACTGAACCTTAAAGAAAACAATGCCTTATTGTCCCTTTTGGCAATGAAGTACCCCTGTTAATTATGATATACTTACCACCTCTCTTAAGCTCAAACACATTGTTGTGAGACTTGGGAACAAAGGTTGATAGCAATCTATACTTACATCACTATGTGTCCATAGTGGTGACACACACATTCTGCATTGTGCACCTCACACATATGAACATCACATCCAAGACCAGGGAGGTCATAGCTCTACTGTAGTCTACCCTTATCAAACCACTAACTGAGTACAGTGCTCCCTTCTGTCTGTACCTCACCAGACACCTGCAGCAATTGGAGAAAACACAGATGTTTGTGACTGGGAGAATCCAGGGCCTCCAAATGTGACATACATGGAAAGACTGAAAGACCTGTCACTGTACTCAGTATCAAGCAGGTTGCTGAGAATGACCTATGCCAGGCCTATAAAGCAGTCTCAGACCCTGTCCTACTGGGAATGCTGGAGAGCTACAAATCAAATGGGACAAGAATAACTTGCTCCAGGGTTCTCAACCTAGCCTGTAACATAAAAGAAACATGCTGAGGAGACAGATATATCCTCCAGCAATGTACACTCCTCTGTAATAGGCTCCCACTGCATGTGAAGCAGTGCTCATGAATGAATCTGTTCAAGCACAACCTTAACAACTGGTTGGGTGATTGTAAAGTTGCCTGTTCAGTGGCACCTATGTCCCTCATGAATGGTGCCAGTTGGTGCTGCACACAGAATTGCTTTACTAACAATGACCATCTAACTATGCTCAATAAGGGTACTTGTGTTTTTACAAAGCTAGGCTTGTAAACACCCCAGGGCCATTAGGATAGCAACATCCTATGAGCATATGAAGTTATGACCTTATGCAGACCTCCCAATATCTTTTCTCCCACATGGCCTGCTGATGTCATCTACTATAAGTTGACATGCACTCTTGCAAAACTCAGACTTGTGCTGTGGTGCTTGTGTAAAGTACTATGTTCTGTAGTCTGTGTACATATGTAGGGCTTCTGTTCTCACTGCAGTCAAGTGTGTGTGTGTGTGTGTGTCTCTAGATAGACCAGAAGTGTGCATCCTACAGTTACCTCTCCAATGCCATTGATTGGGAGTATTTTGGTACTTCCACATGTCTACACATCCATTTCATGCAGGCCTCCCACCATCTTCTTTCCCACATGGGCTGCTTATGTCATCTACTATAAGTTGACCAGCACTGTTGTAAAAGTCAGATGTGTGCCATGGTGCTTGCATAAAGTACTGAGTTCTGTAGTGCATGTACTTAGATGGTAGGGGTTCTATTTTCACTGCAGTCAAGTGTGTGTGTGTGTGTGTGTGTGTGTGTGTGTGTGTGTGTGTGTGTGTGTGTGTGTGTCTTGTTGCTTAACATTACAGACAGCATTTTTACACCTGCATGTGGGACACTGTTCTTACCCTATTGTCCTCAACATACACTGCTGATGTCATCAGCAGTGTATGTTGAGGACATACACTGCTGATGTAATCAGCTATAAAGTATTATATGAGAAACTCCAAGTCAGACTTGTGCCATGGTGTTTGCATAAGTATTGAGGTCTGTAGTCTGTGTACATAAGTAGGGGTTCTATTCTCACTGCAGTCAACTGTGTGTGTGTGTGTGTGTGTGTGTGTGTGTGTATGCACTCTTGCTTGACATTGCAGAGAGCATTTTACACCAGCATGTAGGACACTGTTATTAGCATATTCTTCTCAACAGACACTGCTGATGTCATCAGCTATATCCAATTTGTGGATATGCAGTACTCCTACCAGGGCAGGGTCAGAGACTGGCCTGGAAGCCAGGCAGATGTCACCTCATTCTATGAAAAACAGATTACAGTGGCATGGCTTTAATCTATCCACATACATCATGACATGGTTTGAAGCCCCTGTGTTTTCTTGATGAGAAAGCCCTGTGGTCTTTACAGCTGCTGCATGTGTCTGGTGAGGTACATGCAAAAGACAGAATTGTACTCTATTAGTGTTCTGATGAGGTTTGGTTACAGTGCTGTCATACAATCTTAAGATCTGAATATGATGGCATGACTTATGATGTGCACAACATAGGATTTCAATACCAGTGTGGACATTTGGTGGTTGAAGTTCTGATTGCTATCTACATGTGTTCCCAGTGCTTGCATCACTGGGTTTCAGCATAGCAAGACTGTTGTCAGTGCTGTGATGTACACGGACTTCCACTTTTCAGATGGACAACATAAAACATACACATTTCTGCATTTATCTGTAAATTGTGTTCCTTTGTCACCAATCATTTATCTGTGTTAGTTCCTCCTGTACTATGTTATCATCATTTTTTGACTCAATGATTGCACCCAATATGCAAGAATCTGCACACTTGGTAAGCCAAAGACCATATAGTTTAGCCTGAAGTGTCAAGAAATAGAGTCCAAACAGTGAAGGGCCAAGCACAGATTCCTGGGGTTTGCCAGTGGTGACAGCTCTATTGGTACAGGTTCATTTACCAACTTTCACAATATGTGTTCTGTCAGTGAGCCAACTGGTTACCCATCTAGTGCCCTAGGGATTAGTCCCTAGCTGGGAGGGTTTCTCTATGATACCTATGATTGCGTCAAAACCCTAGGCCAGATCACAATAGGCAGTATGCACTGTCTTACCTTCATCCAGGCCAATCACATGGAATCAATGGGCTGTGACAATATCATAAATCACCTGCGGCATGACTCAGGATATGCACCTTCTTGATATGGTTGAATACACACTTCAACACACCCTACACATGGGCTATGTTCCTGTAGAAGGGTGTAAATCAACATGAATTTATCTGGGTTGGGGGAACAGCATGTGATGCATGCATGCATGTATAGAGACATTCTGACTCTCCTCAGCTGTGAGGTAGACCAACATGTCATCTCTTCTAAATGGACATTAGTAACATTCCAGCTGTGTGCAACAGACCTGTGTGATTTGTTAATGCTAAATCATACCTGTTACATCTGATAGAGGTATGATTTAGCATTAACAAATCACACAGGTCTGTTGCATTGAGGGCATGCATGATGAGAACAGTATTGTCTTGTGGAACTTGACCAGGTCAAGGCTGTGACACCCCTGCACAGGCCCTGTAATCAAGGAGCTTCAATCCTCATCACTGGCAACAGTGAGGGATGTACACAATGGAAGGATGACAAGTACACACACAGTAAAGTATAATTTCCCTTAAGAACACACAGAGATTGTAGTCAGTCTGGGGCTGGTTCTCCCTCTTTCTGCAGATCCCCAATAAGACTCCACACTCGCACAGCTAAAGGGTTAAGATCTCAACTGAGGGGTCAAGCCAAAACCTTCAGCACTCTCTCTGTCCAAACAGTGCTTCATGTCCCTGCCCAAGTAGCTGACACACATACACACACACACACACACACACACACACACACACACACACACACACACACACACACACACACACACACACACACACGCACACACACACACACACACACACACACACACACACACACTTTGAGATTTGATTTATGTATAACCACACACACACACACACACACACACACACACACACACACACACACACACACACACACACACACACACACACACCTGGGGAAGGCTGTCACAGGTTTACTAGCTATGCCCCCTTCTGCCCAGACTATAAGGTAGTTATCCCTGCCACCAACCCCTCTTATCAGCTACGTAAGGCCCTTACAAATGGTGACCAATCCTACTTGTAATGTTACTATTATCCAAATGGTAAGTGTGACTAAGAGCAAAGCTATTTAGGAGTGGCCTGTACACTGTCACCAAATACATATGCAAGTACTCTAAGAGTTTAACTATGTCTCACAAATATCAGCCACAAAGATAGGTTTAAATATATTTAATAATAAATAATAAAAGAACAAGACAATACTCAATCAACACAGTTACTTCAGAGTTCAGAATCACAGGAAATATTTTAAAACAACATTGCAGGACAGTCTCAAATAAATACAGAAAACATTTAAACTAATCTTTACTATATTCCTATCTAAATCTAAGAGATACTATGCCCTAAATAAAGTACTTACAGAGCAAGGCAAATGGAGATGTGCTGAATGGATGTTTCTAGGTCTAAGACAAGATGCAAAATGCACACAGTCTCCCACTGAGAGAGTTCTTAAATTACTATCAAACATTACTGCTGGGTCAACTTGGATGACATCACTCTTTGTCACCTACCTTCAGTTCCCAGACTAACAGATACTAACAGAATTCTAACATCTCTGTGTGAGAAGTACATATCTCTCAGAGTGCAGCTGCTAGGAAGTCATAGAGCAATAAAACACTTTACATTTTAAACATAGTAAATACTTCTCTGCAAGACAATAGGAAAAAACTTCTAGCTCTAGACATCCTGTCTTCTTGCTGCAATGAAACTAACTTTTATAGCACATCATAAAGCACTTAATTTCAACTTAGTTTCTTGAAGTTTTGTAACTTAATCTTCTATGTTCCAGCAGGGTATGCTGTGGTTGCATTCTTGATGCTCAGTACATATACAGTTCTGCATAAATCATATTAATATTCACAAATGACATAGAATTATTTACAAAATTCCATATTTATTTTATTTAACATTTGTTAACTGGGAAAGTTCGACTTGGAACAAAGCCAATTTTCAGTGGAGACCCGGGGAAAAACGCTCTAGATGCATGTCTTTGAAAGTGGGAGGAAACCGGAGCGCCCAGAGGAAACCCACACAAATGCAGGGATGACATGCAGACTCTGCACAGAAGGCACCCCCAGCCAAGAAGCCAAGAATCGAACTGGAGAACCTCTTGCTGTGAGGCAACAATACTACCGCTGCACCACTGCGCCATCCAAGATAGATGGGCTGGCAGTGTCACAAAGGCATTTGACACAAATCCATACTGAGGTATTCAATCAGCACTGTCATATGTGGCCATAAACAGCTGTATCACCAAGTGGGTAGACCAGTGCATCACATATGTGGCATTTCACTATGTTGAAATGTGTAAAGTGACCTATATCTTAGGTCCAGTGATCAGGTCCATACAACAGGGCTGTCTGCTAGGCCCTTTCCTGTCCATTATTTAAGTGACGGACATCACAGATGACATACACATCCTGTGTGTGTCCAAACAGCTGTCTGAAGGCCCACAGATTGTGGGCAATCATTGACTCCAACTGTGATATTAGTAGAATACAGACAGTATCAACACATAAGAAAAATTGCTGCTACAGCCACTACAACACCTGCAATGACAAGAAAACATGGGGGATTTGTTAAGTCAGGAAAAAAAACCACACAAGCCAAGTATAATGTGGACATCACACCCTATAATCAGACCAATAGGTATGTGACCCATGCCCTGGGGTAAATGGTAAGAGGAACGTCCATCAGCATGTGGTCACAGTGCTGACTACTCCCTTGAATGTAACACAAGTACTGACTATGTGATGGACATCCACATCAGAGGGCATAATACCTTCATTGTTCCTAGCTTTCATCACACCAGTAACTGAGTAGAATGTACCCTCCTTCATGTAGCTCCCTGCACATCTTCCAGTGTTGTGTAACTGAAGTGTACCACCTTTGTCATGGTGAGCTGTCACACAGCTTATTGGCCATACCTAGGCATTCTTTTGGTGGAATATACATGACTGTCTGATGGTGTGGAGCACCAATCAAGTTTTTCCACCAGATGCATTTGTGCTAACTGTTATGATGTACACACTACATACATAGGTGTTTGACAACATTAATGGTATGTATATCATTTGTGACAGTGTGGATTGTACTATATATATATATATATATATATATGCCATGCACACCAGTCAGCTAGTCTGTATTGCTCATAATGTCACATACAGGTATAGCAGTGTCCCTCCTAACACCTCTAGCAGATTTTACAGTGCCAGGACAGTGTGTGTGGTTATCCTCATAGAGTGTGGATGTATCATAATAGTTGCTTAAGTGTGTTTGCGAAGACTCATCTCTTATTATCTAAATCACATATTTTATGCCATAGTCATGGGATTACTAGTGGTATTATTCTGATATTGTCCATGATTGTGGTTGGTTCTTTTAATGTTTTCCATGAGCCTTTACCTGTGCCTCACTTGCTGGAGACCTCTGCTGAGATTATGCTCATAATCAGGCATATCAGTTTTCACAGCTTTGCAATATGCACCCAACCTCAACTGTATGTCACATCCCTGATAGATGTCCTCTGCATTATTTATGTAAGGATGCTTATCTCACACATACTTCCTCCCCATTGTTATGTCACCTTGTGTGACACTCACATAAAACAAATTTTCACTGTACATGCCCTATTGTACCATATAGATATGTGATTAGTGTTGCTGCTATAACCATCCTCCATTGACATGTCATCATCTGCTGTACATTGGGTAGTTTCACACATCCTGTTTCCATGTGTTCATTCCTACAATTCATCTGTGTCCCTATTCAATACACACACTTCCCCTCAGTGTTCATTTTACATGGCAGGCCATGTACCATTATAGAACATTTATACAGCTTCAGTACAGAATCCCAGGAATGGGATATCACAGTACCCTGCACTGTAGATACACTGTCCTGCACTGTTTTTGTACCATATACTTTGCATTCATACCTCTCAACTGCCCATATATTCCCAGGGTGTCCAGATGTATTCCTTATCAAATCTGTGGCTTTCTGCCATATCACTGGGATGATCTTAGGACTGATGTGACTCAATATTGCATACATTTCAGTTCATATCTCTCAACTGTTCTGATTTATTGCAGACTGTCCAATTTTTGTCTTATATTATTGATCTTTTCCTCATAAAATGTTGGTTTTCTGGCAAATCTTTGGGATGTCATTGCAGATTGATTCACACAGTCTCCTGCGTAAAAAGTGTGAGACTTATAGCAAGTCATTTAACCAAATAATACTCCTGTGTTAGGTCTGAAAAGAGGAACTTGTGCCTGTTGAGTTTATTTGGTTAAAAAATAGAGTTATTTCATGGCAATTCTTGTAATGTATCAAAATGCCTGTTGGGTTTACTTGGTTAAGAAAATGAATAAAGTTGTGTGGGTATCAGTATTTGGATTTTGGCACACATGGCTTCATAACTGTGGTAATAGTCAATATTTTCACACTCAGTCCTAAAATTTACCCATTTCTCCCTGACTCCAGATGTGTCTGAAAAAATGCTCTGAGGGGTATCCTTGAGGGATAACCGAGTGGTGACCAAATGGAGTAGATAAAGTCCTGCGATTTTGCTCCTGCAAGTGCGAAGCAGATAGAAGGTGAGACCCTCCAAGTGAGTCCTTAAAAGAACTATTACTAGTGAAATGTCCCCTATAGTTAGAGACCTGGTGATGGGACCCTGTATTCCTGATGAGGAGGTCCTTAGAATGACTGTAGCAGAAAGAGCACATCCACTGTTCAAAAGCTGAGGTCCATAGAAGGACCATCAATGTCCTTAAGCTGTGTCCTGAGAAGGACCTTTTTGACCCTCTGGTAACTGGAGTTGTATGCTAATTCTGAGCTCTGAAAAGGGCTGTAGTTTGTGCTGTCGTAGCCCTTAAAAGGGCTGTAGGTCAAAGGAAGTCCTATTGAGATGGCCCGAGGAAGGCCCATGCAGACACAGACAAAGAATGTTAAGAGCCCTGAAAAGGGCTTTCCAGGCTGGTATCATGGTTGAGAAACAAAAATAATAAAATTAACAGATAACAGACCTCAGTGCATACAGATCCAATCTTCCAAAAAAGACTCCGGAGTCACCATTTAGATGTCCACAAGTCCTTTTTATTTAGGAAAAATGCATGGTACAGACTTAATGTCAATGCTCTTCTAGTGCTGTTCAGAGTGAACTTTCAGCGTGTGGGGAGTCACATTTTATATGCATATAGGAAGGGGGTGATTTGCATAGGTACTCCATGCATGGAGTGCAGTGCTTACATAATGGGTTAAGACAGCATACATTTTCTTACACCATTGTATTATTACTTTTATGGATCATAACAGACTTTGGTGTGCCATTCTGTAGTGTACCAAGCCTGCTCCAAGGTGCAAAATGCTCATAATAAAGTCTTTAGAGTGATAGCTGTGTTTCCAGATCCACATGTTCTTTGACTCACACTTCCTTATAGTGCATACCGTGTCCACAGCACTGTTACAGCACTCTGCCTACAGTAAAAATGAATTTAAGGCAATGACAGATGTTTATTTTGTTCTTTCATAAGACGTAACATTTTCAAACAGTTATGGTGTCCCACATGAGGTGTTCAGTAAATAATCTCCCTGTAGTTAAACTTATAATACTGGATAAATCTGTAAAAATAACAGTTTGTTCTATGCTTCTTAGATAGACTTAAGCATTCCAGTACTCAGAAATGTACTTATTATATCATACTGAAAGATTATCTCAACCCTCTCTCTGTAAGCTGCTAACAGTGCCTCCTATGGGGGCATTTTTGTTTACATGTCAATCCCTGGGCCTGCAGAAATGGTGTTTTTATTTACATGTTAGTACTTAGGCCTGTAAAAATGATGTTTTTCTTTACATGTCAATCCTTGGACTTTCAGTCCTGTGGTTTTGTTTACATGTCAATCCTTGGGCCTGCAGTACTGATGTTTTTGTTTACATGTCATTCTTTGAGCCTGCAGAACTGAGGCTTTCAAATTAATAGAAAGCTTGCTGCTATCATGGATAAACGGTGGAGACAAGTTTAAGGATGAGTAAGGGAGTCTTAAAGTTAAGCCTGAACTGAGAAAGACAAAAGTGTTCTAAACAAGCTAAAGAAATAAAAAAGAATGCCAGATACTTTTTTATTATATTTTACTTTGTTAAATGGGTTGTGACACAGGACTTAAACACATACCTTTTCTAGATAAGCTCAAAAAGCACAAAGAGCAATACATGCATAACATTTATAGATCTATAAACATATATATGTAGTTTCTATTAAATAGTGCATCAGTAGCACAATGAAAATATGTTTTTATTTTCCCTTTTATGAAGCAGTACATATAAAATTTGTTCTAGATTTACATGTGGTAATATTGCTTCTATTAGTGAATATTCCTTATTCATTCATTGTCTGATACCCAGCTTATGCATTTCAAGGTTGTGTGACACTATATCTCAGCACTCAGTGGGTATAAGGCACAGAAACTAATCCTGTGAGCAAGTAAGCACACACACACACACACACACACACACACACACACACACACACACACACACACACACACACACACACACACACACACACACAATCACACAATCTCTGAGCTATCTGGAAGATCAATTCACCTACAGTATGCCTTTAGGATGTAACAGGAAGCTGGAGGTATAAATTAAATGCATTTTGAAAAATATAATAGGCAGTTATCTTTAGAAAAAAACATGTCCAGTTCTGTATATTATGTGTAGTTTTCCATTTTGTTCCTCAGAAACAAGTACCATAAATGAAGTACAGGGTCAGACTAAAGATTACAAAATGTATGTGTTAAAATAGAGCAGAACACAGGCTGTGGGGATAATAATGGGTCTGTAAGTATAATAGCTCTCACCAGCTGATCTCTATAATTATGTTCTGAGATACACACCTTAATCAAAGTCCTCCTTTGCAGAAAGCATACGTTCTGAGCCTCTCATAAAAGGATTATTCACTCAAAATATAGTACTTTCTGACCTCAGTCCACATGGAAAAAATCTCATGGTGTTAAATTAGAGCATATTGATACATGAAGTTTTTGTAGCAAAATTCCCCTGCTTCATACTTTGACCTTTGTTTGTCTTCCATATATAATGGTTATCTACATGATGTAGCTGTAGCCACATATTCCTTGTTCTAGATTTTAATCAAATAACTATGAGTGCTTCACGAGAGTTTATATATTGTTTAAGTCCTGTTTAAAATGTATTTATGACATCATGCTGTATTTTAATGAATATTTGAATGTGCAATAGTTCATTGATTGCAAACTGTCATGTGACCTAGAAGCAGGTATTTTAAATGTCTGGTAGTGGTGTAATAAATCTTTTCAGTGTGTAGAAGAAGTTCTGTTCAAAAATGTTCACTCAATACAAACATCTTTCCAGTTTTAATGACTTGGTATGTGCCACGTCTGTGATATTTATTTTGCTTTATGTTCAGGCAGTAATGGGTATGCATTGTTTTTGAGATTCTGAAATGTTCCCACCAGTGCACTGCATATTAAGACTGGATCAGAAAAAAGAAGAGTATTGTGGGAAAGCTATAATCTATGATGAGTCCCTGAAATACACTAACCCAGTCACTGCCTACTTATGAACACATGAACACAGATATGCAGTAGTTGTCTCAATTTAAATTAAGAGTGATAAAATATAAAGCTGCATGTGTCCATATGCCACCATAGTCCCCAAATCAAACTACACAAGGACTTTATTTATTTATCTATTGATCCCTTTTATGTGCCATCAACTGACCATCAAATGGTCTATAGGGCTGCTCCCATAGCTCCACTTGTTCCTTTGTATTCCTGGTACCACCCTCTGAGGCTGGGATACTTCGATTGGTTGGATGGGAGAAGACGTGACTCAGAGCAGAGCAGAGCATCTGCCAGTGCAAAATACACTGTCCTACAAGCCAGGGGATTTTTTGTCACATGAATTACTGCACATAGCACCAGTAAGCTTCAGCCCCTCCTTTTGTACCAAATTGTAATAGCAATCTGCCATCTCTACCCCATCACTGCTGGCATAACCATCTCTACCCCTTTCACTGCTGGCATATCAGATCGCTGGCAGAAACCCCTCACTCCCAGAGCAGGTGAGTTGACAATAAGACCATCGTTCTAATGCCCATGTCTGGCTCCTCCAGTGTATGAGCCATCAGTTGACCTTAGGTCATCTGGGCCATAGTCAGGGCTCCAACCACTACACCACAGAGCTGGGGGTAGGTAGTTATTTCTGAATGAATGATAATATAAAGAGGGAACTCTCTGCAGTGGGTGGCCTCAGTATAGGCTGGTCTGTGCATGAATTTATTTTCACACCTTAGTATCCTGCTGTTTGATGGATCATGCTTAGCACCAGCACTGAGGGAATTTGTGAGAGCTATAGCATATTAGACTGGATCCTTAGATCTGGACTAGGCTAAACTGATGCCTGTCAGGTTCAATGATCACCTCCCATCCTTTGTAATCTGGTGTTAGGGTAAGCTCTAAAAGCACCTCCCTAAACATGCTCATTCTTGTAATGTGAGACTTTCCATTGCCCTCTAGTTAAAGAATTTCATAAAGTTTATTGCTTGGTCTTCACTTTACAGTTTTCCTTTTGGTGCTGCTGTTGATTTTTTAATAATACATTCCTTACAGCACTTAATAGTATGTGACCCATTTGCAGAAGTAGAATAAAGATAAAGGTTTTACTCCAGATCACTGGCAAAATTAAATTTATGTTGTCCAGCTGAGGCAACTGTGGAAAAAATACCAAACCGCTAAGTGTCATATCTCACGTGTCTGAAAAGGAGAAGCCAGAAGCAAGACTAAGGACATAGTTGACTGAAGTAAGAAGAACTCTTTCCTAAATCATAAAAAAAAAATCAAAGTGTAATAAGTCAAATAATTCATTGTGATAGAATATTCATCATTTGCCCCATCTGGATTAAAAAAATCCATCTAAACCAATTCCCACACCTTTTACCTGATAAAACTGTTTAAGATTTATCTCATATTTTGAATTTGTTTTCTGAATAACTCGGGTACTAAGGCAGTAGACAGTCCTTCACTGTATGCTGTTTATATATACCATGCATATACTGTATATTTTGTATGCTGTAAACCTGTTAAGCTTAACTCACCCTTTACTTTCTAATCGTATATAACAAAAAATGCCCAGGACCTAAAGTTCTTACTCCGGATAATTGCAATGTGTACCACTGCAATGAAATGCTGTTACTGATGTAAATACAGCTTCAGTAAAAGATCAAAGACGCAAACTGCAGTCCAGTGACACTTGATAAAGCCTGGTAATACCGGGCGAAAGCGCTTGTGTTTGAACGTGTGTGAATAAAGCGTCTCCTTTGGATTTTACCTGGACTGCAGTTTGCGTTTTTGATCTTTTACTGAAGCTGCATTTACATCAGTAATAGCATTTCATTACAACTGTACATATTGCAATTATCTGGAGTAAGAACTTTAGGTCCTGTGCATTTTTTGTTCTTTTGGTTTGCGGTTTTTGTGCTTATCGAGTTGTTCTAATCGTATATGCATTAATATTGTATACACTCACAATATGTCATTTTCTTATCTTAGGCAATATATATATATATATATATATATATATATATATATATATATATATATATATAGGATCATAGGAGGTTACTAGGCTAATGGCTCTAGAGTTTTTTTAAGCATAGCAATTCATGCCCCAATTTCCCAATTATCAATGCACATGGGCTAGAATAGCTTTGGTATATACCTGTACCTTGGGTCATCTACAGACTGCCCATGTCCATAAGGGCTACAGGTGACAAGCCAGGGATGAATTTGAAATTTCCCATCCATTGGTCCAAACTGCATTTGAGTAGGCTTAAGGAGGAGCACTGTCATAACAAATCGGGACTCTTTTCCAGAGAAGGGATAATCTCTGAGACACATAGCTGTCTCTCCAACGTGTTTTGTTTATGTCACAGAGGAGGTTTAGAGCCTTAGATCAGGTAATTCTAGTGATGTTTGTTTTGTGAATGTGTAGTAGATGTATCATGGCTGGATTTGGGAATGCCTTGTAGGTTAGGCATAGATCACCCGCAGTAGTCTGTAGGAGAGCAAGTACAAGATCAGGACTTTGAGGCAGTCTGCATAATACATATTATTTACTCCCTGCATTCTTTTAGTGAGGAACCTCTGTGGCCGCTACAGCTATAGCAAATGCCTGGTCAGATATATGCCAAAGAGTGATTGTACTTGATTACTGGTCTAATGAGGGCTAGGTATAGTGGGACTATGATCTCCTTAGACCTGAATGCCATGGCCTCATTTATTAGTTGCATCACATAGAAGGATTTTCTCACTACCATGAACATGTAATGATCAAAGTTCAAGAAGCTGTCAACCTGAGTTCCCAAGTTTTTTACCAGTGGGTCTACTCTTAGGGGTGTGTTATCAATGTTTATAGGTCCATAGGTTCATAGGTAGGTACTAGGCTATCAGCCCAAGGGCCTATGTAAGCCTAGCCAACAAGGTTCCCTGGCTTACGCCACCCAAGAAAGTTATTTTCCTGTGCCACTGTCGAGCAGAGACACAGAAGTGATCCCCAGGGTGTATTTCCTATTTCCCATCCACTCATCAAGATTTTTCTTGAAGAGTGCTAATGAAGAACTTTGCTTGACATAGATGGGTAGCTTGTTCCAGAGTATGGGAAGTCTCTGGGACAGGAATTTATCCCCCCAGCATGTCCTGTTTATTGTGGTGACAAGGTTTAGGTTCCTAGAGCGTGTAGCTCAGAGGGATTGGGATTTCTTTAGGTGTAGCATGTCCAACAGCTCTGGGTTTGACATAGCTTTATATGTTAGGCAGAGATCACCTCGGAGTAGGCAATATGCTACGGAGTAAACCTGGAGTTTTTTGAGGCGGTCAGTGTAGGGCATTTGTTTGAGGCCAGTAATCCTCTTTGTGAGGTACCTCTATGGCCTTTCCAGCTGCTGCAGATGTCTTGTGAGGTACATTCCAAAAGGGGTGTTGTACTCTATAATGGGTCTAATGACTGTCGAGTAGAGGGGAACAATGGCTTCTTCTTTCCTGGATGAGAACCCTTTTATGATGAGGTGTGCTGAAGGACTTCCTGACTACTGTGGAGATGTGACTATCAAAGGAGAGACTACTGTCCACCTGGGTCCCAAGGTCTCTTATCACGCATTCGGTGTTAAGTAGATTTCTGCCTATGTGGTAGTTCATGGGTACAGAGTTTTTACCAAAGGGGATGACACTGCACTCTTTGGCATTGAGCTTGAGGCCATGGCTCTGACACCAGGCATCTGTCTCAGCGAGGCCCTTCTGTAGGATGTCCACATCATTTGGGGACTTGACTATGGCTCCTAGTTTGCAGTCATATGCGAACTTTGTTAGCCATAGTCCTTCTGTGTTAGGCTGTACTTCAGAGAAGTAGATACCAAACAGGAGAGGTCCCAGGATGGAACCCTGTGGTACTCCACTTGTTACTGCTTTGAGGTCAGATTTGGAGTCTGCAACTTTTACAGTGTGGGTTCTGTCAGTGAGCCAGTTGGCAACCTATCTTGTGACATAGGGATTTATACCTAGTTTAGTGAGTTTAGCTATAATTCCAGAATGGGAGATGGTGTTGAAAGCCTTGGCAAGGTCAAGATAGGCTGTGTGAACCACCTTACCCTCATCTACGGCTTTGGTGACTGCCTCAAAGAAGTTGATCAAGTTCAGGAGGCATGATCTGCCTTTCACAAACCTGAACTGGGTGGGATCCAGAGTTTGGAGGTTACCAATGTCTTTGTTTATGAGTTCCATGATGATACAGTCCATGGCCTTGCAGACCAGGCATGTCAGGCTAATAGGTCGATAGTTCCTGGGATCAGTGGTGGATCCCCCTTTGTGGAGTGGGCTAACTGTTGCTGTGCACCATTCAGTGGGCACAAAGCCTGATGCGAGGCTATCATTGAACATGGTGCTTAAGTGGGGAGCTAGTTCGTTCTGAAGTTCGTGTAAAACGCAGCCTGGGATGTTGTCCAGACCCATGGATGCTGTGTTTTGGGCTTTAGAGAGTGCAGCTTTTACCTGCATAGTTGTGATTACAGGGACTCTGCATTCTTCCTGTATAGATATGGGCACTTTAGGGGGTGAGGGGAGGTAAAATTAGCATTGTACCTATCTGCCAGGATATTGGTAATATCAGTTGGTTCTGTAATTTTCATGCCGTTGTGCTGTAACTCAGAGCAGATCTGGGTGTTGCCATCGAGATTCTTGACATAGCTATAGAATGCTTTGTGGTTGTCCTTAGAATTAGTGGCGATTTTGTTTTCATAGCTAGCTTTGGAGGATCTTATAAGGGATCTCAGCTTCTTACTGAGGCTGACCAGGGAGCTCCTCCACTCATGGGATTTTACTCTCTTTTACAACAGTTTCTTCCTTCTGTTGTACAGTTTGTTTATGGCAGGGGACCACCAGATTGGCTTCCTTTTTTTGGAGGATAGCGTCTTGGTTCTGCTTGGGATAGCACAATCCATGTACTCATGTAAGTGCTTATAGAGTGCATTTGTGTAGGATTCAGCAGTTGTAACTGTATTGTCCATCTGCATGGGTGTCATGAAGTTCACCACTTCTGTCTTAAGAAGCATGAAGTTGGCTTTGGAGAAAGTTTTTACCGTGGTTTCCTTAATGGGGGGTGGGAGTGGGATGTGGATATCAAGTGTGACTATCTTATGGTTGGATTGGACCAACGAGGAGTTGACTTCAGGTGTGGAAGACTGGTCACTCATGTTGGTAATGACTAGGTCTAGAATATTGTTGCCCCTGGTGGGGGTGTGGATAAGCTGATCCAGGGCATTGGAGTTTATGAATTCCAGAAAGCACTGAGCTAAGGAGTTAGTACACGAGTAGTTTTCCCAGTTAATGGTGGGGTAGTTGAAGTCGCCCATTATTAGGGTGTTTGGTTGAACCCTAATATTTTCCAGTACATCAAGAAAAGAGGAGTGGGAATTCTGGGGCATGGTGGGGGATCTGTAGCAAGCTACAAATTAGATTGCAGTTTTGCCCATAGTTAGTTGCTCTTGGATAACCTCAGATGCATTATGCTGAGCAACTAGCCTGGAGGTATGGATATCCTTAATGAATATGGACACACCTCCGCCTTTGGTGTTTCAGACTGTTGTAATTTGGAGGGGGTGGTCATCTTCTCAAAGGGTATAGTTATGCATTTCTGCATTGAATTTTAAGCCATGGTTCTAGCAGCAGTTATTTGTCTGTGTCAGACCTTCCTGGAGGATATCTGTATCTTCAGGGGATTCAGTGATTGCACCCAGCTTGCAGTCTTCAGCAAATGTGGTCAGCCAAAGGTCCTCTACATTTGCCTTGACTTGAGAGAAGTATATTCCAAACAGAAAAGCTGCAGTACTGAACCTTGTGGGACACCACTAGTAACAGGTCTCTTGGTGAAGGTGGATTCCCCCCACCTTAACTTCATTTGCCCTATCTGTGAGCCATTTGGGTATCCATCGGGTGACTTAGGGATCTATGCCTAAATTTGTGAGCTTGTCTATAATACCTGAGTGATGTATCATATCAAATGGATTTTCCAGGTCAAGGTAAGCAGTATGTATTGTTTTGCTGTCATCCATGGCTCTAGTGACCTTCTCATAAAGTCCACCAAGTTTAATAGGCATGACTTGCCATTGACAAAACTCAATTGAGATGGGTCAAATGTTTGAAGATTTCCTATTGCTTTGCTTATCAGGTCCACAATAATTCTTTCCATGGCCTTGCATGTAAGACTAGTCAAACTTATGGGACTGTAGTTTCCTGGGTCTGTTGATGGTCCGCCTTTGTGTAGAAAGATGACAGTTGCAGTTTTCCATTCCATATGGAAGAAGCTTATCTGGAGACTGTGGTTGAATAGATGGACGGCGCAGTGGTGCAGCGGTAGAGTTGTCGCCTCACAGCAAGAGGTTCTCCGGTTCGATTCTCAGCTGGGGTGCCTTCTGTGTGGAGTCTGCATGTCCTCCCTGCGTTCGTGTGGGTTTCCTCCGGGTGCTCCGGTTTCCTCCCACATTACAAAGACATGCATCTGGAGCCTTTCTCCCCGGGCCTCCGCTGAAAATTGGCTTCGTTCCAAGTCAGACTTTGCCGGTTAACAAATGATAAATAAATAAATAAACAGAGATTCTAGTGAGCCTGACAGGTCATGTTTCTAGCTATTTAGGAGACATCCTAGGATATTATCAGGACCTACTGATGTAGTGTTTTTAGCTCTGGAGAGTGCAGTGAGGACCTGTTATTTAGTGAGAGATAGCAGAGAAATGGTAGAGGGTATTTCCTGGGCAGAAACTTGGGGTGATAGGGCTTCAAATTATAGCTACATTTATCAGCCAGCAAATCAGCTAATTCCCCTGGGTTTGATATAGTAAGTTCCATTTACTATTAGTTCAGCACACTGTTGGGTGTTACCTTTAAGATTGCATACATAACTGAAAAATGTCGTATGGTTATCCTTAGTCTGGGAGGCTACTTTTGCTTTATAGTTGGTTTTGGTGGACTTGATTTGCTTTTGATGCTGATAAGGGAGTTGTTTTTTTTATCTTTTGGGCATAGCCCTTCCTATTTTTGGACAGTAAAATATGCAGTTATTTACATGCTTGTACAGGTTTCTGTAAATACTTCTTCATAAGCCACTGTGTTCTTTGAGTTTGGGGAGGTAGGAATTTAGCTATACCTTCACATAATAAAAGGTAGTTAACCCTGGAAAAGTTCTTAAAGGCTCTGGGGTTTGCTGGGAGTTCAGCCTTTATATTTATTTTGGGGTTACTGCTTTATGATCTGACCTGACCAATGAGGACGTTACACATGGGGGTGTGCAACATTCCCTCATATTAGTGAGTACCAGATGTAGGATATTTGTACCCCAGTAGGTGTACAGACTAGTTATTCCAGGGAATTTGGCTTGACAAAATCCTGGAATCTTTGAGCCTGCAAGTTAGTGGTTGTGTATGTATTCCAGTTGATGGTGGGATAGTTGAAATCACCCGTGAATATGATATTGGGCTGAACTAAGAGTGAATCGAGTACATTCAAGTGTTTTTTTATGGTTAGTTTGTGTCATATATGGGAATCTTATTACTAGCAGTGATATGTTATTGAACGTTATCTTAAGTTAGTTGGACATGGAGTAGCTCAAGCATGTCATATTATTTGACCAATCTTGAAGTGTGCTTACTTTTTTATGTACATTGATACACCTCCACCTCTTGTCCCTTCTTGAGCAGTAGCTGGTCTAAATCTGTGGAAGGCATTATAGCCCTGTACTACTTGGGTGCCTTCCACTGCTTTAAACAAAGTTTCAGTAACTGCACAGATGTCAACACTCTCCAGGGATTGGAGCTTCTTGTCGAGACTGCTAGAACTGAGGAGTAAAACCTTTAGTTTATAGTGTGTAAAATTTACTCTGTTGGAAAGTTTATCAGATTGGCATTGCTTAAAGAGGTACTGTAAGGTTGGATAATATTTTTGCTTGATATCTGAAAGCTTAACGAGGACATCTGCAGTCCATCCCTGGCAAAGCAACTTGATCTGTCAGTCATGTTCTCCCAAACTGACAAATATTGGACCTCCTTAGAATGACACCAGTAACTAAGCCAGTCATTAAAGTTAATCATCTTCTGTTTATATTATGGTATCATCCTTGGAGAAGGTAGAATGCTGCTCAATGCTAGGCTCATACCTGACTGAGACATATAACCTGAAAGCTTCATCGTGTCTTTTTTCATATAGTCCAGGGAAGTATGTCTCGGGTCATTAACACCCAAATAGACTATGACAGAGTCATACTAGTACTCATGGTTCGATGTCCTGAGTGCACATATGATCTGGTGGATCCTTGCCCCTGATAGGCAATTGAATGACTTTTTTCTTGCTCATCCTGGTAATGGGGCAGCAGTGTGTCAAAGTCTTCAAAGACCAGTTTATCCGGTGGTGTGGCAGTTTGCCTTAAGGGCTTAGAGGCTGAAACATTGTGAGATGTAGTTGCATGTGTCCTTGGTAGTGTTGTCTTTGCAGATAGTTTGGGAGGTTGCTGAGGGCAGTTTATGTGAGGTCTCTGAGTTTTGGGTAGAGTGGATTTAACAGCCTCGGCATATGTAAGTTTATGTTTCTGATGCTTAGTAGGTGTAGTGTGTGTACGTGTGTTACTGGCAACATGTTTGGAGATAACAGTATCTGTATGCAACAGCTTTGCCTCCAAAGACATAGTGTAATTACATCTCTTGGATACTGTGTCAGTCTGCTTAAGAATAAGGTGGTTGTCAGTAAACATGATGCAATTGTTACAGTGTCTCAAGATGCCAATTTCCTCCAGACTGGCTACAGAGACAGTAGTAAATTGCACATTCATGGCTGTTGATCATGTTTTTTGGGATTTATGAGGGGTGGTGCAATAGGGATTTAGAGTTGTTTTGCTGGGAGGAGAGGTCTAGGATTGATATAAAACAACACTCTTGGGTGTAATGCCTCTCAGTGGGCAAACTAGCTGTTCTACACTTAGATATTTGAGAAAATAGCAGAGGAAGTCTTATATGGAAAAGTACAACTTTAGGTGCCTGTTTCTTGACATGGCACTGCAAACGAATTCTACTCTGCTCAGCACAGGTTATAAGAGATGGGTTAGAGAGAAATTCAATCAGTAAATGGAAAAATGCAGTATAAGTTTGTATATGTATATATATATATATATATATATATATATATATATATATATATATATATATATATATATATATATATATATATATATATATATATATATATAATATATAGTGTGTGTGTGTGTGTAATTCTGACCGCTCTACCACCTAAATAAGCGCTACCAAAAAGCGCTACCAAAAAGGAAAAAAACTAAGGGTAATGCTGCTCAATGCCAGAAGTCTCAATCTCAAGATGCACGCACTCGAGGCCCTTCTCAATATGGAGAACATTGATGTCTGTGCTGTGACAGAAACCTGGTTCAAGGCTCCTGAGAGCACCCCAGCACTAACAGGTTTCACCTCATATCATGCGTTCCGGCCCCAAAATCCGGACAACACCAAGAAAGGAGGGGGGGTGTCCATATTCATAAAGGACAACCACACTTCAAGGTTGGTGGCAACGCACGATGCATCGGAGACCATCCAGGTGCAATTAACCATAGGCAAGACTGCTCTGCAATTTGTAGCATGTTACAGGCCACCCTCTCAAACTCAGGAACCTCACATGGCCTTCCTGAAAACATTGGAGGGGATAAATGTATCTCCAAACACCATCATACTAGGTGACTTCAACTACCCTAATATAGACTGGGAACACTACTCAAGCCCGAACACTCTAACCCAAAGATTCCTGGAGTTCATAAACTCAAATGCCATGGAACAACTAGTCACCATCCCCACAAGAGGAGAAAACATACTTGATCTCATCATCACGAACATGGGATCAAAATGTTCAACACCGAAGTATACCCCTCACTGGTGAGATCAGATCATAAACTAATCTCGCTGGAGGTCCTCATCCGCCCCACCTGAAACAAAAAGACCACAGTGAAAAACTTCTCAAAAGCCGATTTCACACTTCTAAAACTAGTGTGGTCTCCTTTAAGGCCCCTGAGCCAGTGGTAAACATTACTCAAACTGCTGAATCACTTACAAATGCCTTCTACCAGCACCTACAGGACTGCATGGATCAGGCAATCCCAAACAAAACTAAGACTCTCTGTACCAAAGGCAAGCATCCAGTCTGGTGGACCCCAGCCATAAACAAGCTCTACAACAAAAGGAGGAAGCTACTACAGGATAGAGCAAAATCCTTGAAAGGTAAGACACCTTTGATCATTATAAGTAAAAAACTAAGAGCTCTCATAAAATCATCCAAGGCAAATTTTGAGAGAAAAATCGCCAAGGACTCTAAAGACAATCATAAGGCCTTCTTTAGCTATGTTAGAAACCTTGGAGGAAACTCCCAGATATGCTCAGAATTAGTTCAAAATGATGTGAAAATTACTGAACCTACACACATTGCCAACATACTGGCTGACAGGTTAAGTGCAAACTTCTCCCCCCCTCCCCCCCAAAAGGAGAGATATAGGATTGTAGCCCCCCAAACATCTCCAACGCCCAGGTGAGAACTGCCCTCACTAAGGCAAAAAACACAGCATCCATGGGACCGGATGGTGTCCCCGGCTGTGTGCTTCACAAACTCAACGAGGAATTAAACCCACAGTTAGGGCAGCTGTTTAATCTTAGCCTCACCTCAGGATACGTACCCAAGGAGTGGCACACGGCAACTGTGGTCCCACTTCATAAGGGCGGTGCCTCCACAGACCCTGGAAATTACCGCCCCATTAGCTTGACAAGCCTTATCTGCAAAGCCATGGAGAGGATCATAATGGAACTCATAAATAAAGACATAGGGAACTTGCAGACTTTGGATCCAACCCAGTTTGGCTTTGTCAAAGGCAGATCCTGCCTCTTAAACTTGGTTGACTTTTTCGAGACAGTCACCAAGGCCATTGATGAGGGAAAGGCAGTCCATACAGCCTACCTCGACCTGGCAAAGGCCTTCGACACAATACCCCACTCAGGTATCATCGAAAAACTCATCAGCTTGAATGTAAACCCATACATCACAAGATGGGTTGCAAACTGGCTAAGTGACAGAACCCACAGGGTCAGAGTTGCTGGAGCCATGTCAGACTCAAAGCCTGTCACAAGTGGTGTCCCACAGGGCTCAGTCCTGGGTCCACTCTTGTTCGGCATCTACTTTTCTGAAGTACAAGCAAACACAGGAGGGTTATGGCTGACAAAGTTTGCAGATGACTGCAAACTGGGCGCCATAGTCGAAAACACATCTGACACAGATATCCTCCAGAAGGGCCTCACAGAAATGGATAACTGGTGCCAGAGCCATGGCCTGAAGTTAAACGCCAAAAATGCATAGTCATACCCTTCGGGAAAAACAAGGTTACCCCTAGCTACCATATAGGTGGCAATCCACTGAGCACAGAAAAAGTCATCAGGGATCTGGGGACCCAGGTTGACAGTAGCCTTTCATTTGACACTCATGTTGCTAAAGTAGTTAGGAAAACCTTCTATATCGCCCACCTGATCATGAAGGGATTCACATCTAGATCAAGGGAGGTCATTGTCCCCTGTACTCATCACTCATTAGACCTATGATTGAGTACAATGCCCGTTCGAATGTATCTGACCAGACACCTGCTGCAGCTTGAAAGGCCCCAAAAGTTCCTCACCAAAAGGATAAAGGGTCTCAAAAATATGTCTTATGCTGCCCGACTGGAAGAACTCCAGCTCTATTCAGTCTCATACCGCTTGCTCAGAGGTGACCTGTGCCTGACATATAAGGCCATGTAAAACCCAGATTTGATGAATATGCTTCACCTCAAAAAATCTAGATCCCTCAGAACCACAAGGGCGGGAGACTTAAACCTTGACACGGTTATAAATAGAACGTGCTGGAGGGACAGATTCATCACCCAGAGACTCCCTATGCTGTGGAACAAAATCCCGGTACATGTGAGGCAGAGCACCTCGCTGGCCTTGTTCAAGAGGAATCTTGACCAATGGATGGGAGATCGCAGATATACCCCAGGGATTACTTCAGTGTCACTGCTTGACAGAGGCACAGCAAAATGATAGGCATAGTTTTATTCAAACTAAAGGGGTGGCGAAAGCCACATAACTATGGGCTAGGCTTATAAATGCCCTTGGGCAGATAGCCTAGTATGAACCTATGAACCTATATATATATATATATGTGTGTGTGTGTGTGTGTGTGTGTGTGTGTGTGTGTGTGTGTGTGTGTGTGTGTCTGTGTGTATATGTGTGTAGGTAGATATATATATATATATATATATATATATATATACATATATATATATATATATATATATATATATATATATATATATATATATATATATATTATAGGAATACATTCATTTAGTCAAGCACACGTTGCTCGATCATGCAGTTCACTGAGTTTTATCTGTGAATTTTGTAATGCCGAACAGTTGGAATGTCGTATAAATCGCCGAATTTGACATTTCTGACCGCTCTACCACCTAAATAAGTGCTACCATGGGTCACAAAAGGGGCAATATTTTGCAATTCACAAGTGTGATCTTTTTTTGAGGTTTTGCTGCACTGCTTTCGTCACTAACCCAACTGACCATCCACTGCCCGATCAAATGCATGTATACCATATATATATATATATATATATATATATATATATATATATATATATATATATATATATATCTTCTTCTTCTTTCAGCTGTTTCCATTAGGGTTCACCACAGTGGATCATCTGTTTCCATTTCTTCCTGTCCTCCGCATCTTGCTATGTCACTCCAACCACCTGAATGTCCTCTCTCACCACATCCATAAACCTTATCTTAGGCCTTCCTCTTTTCCTCTTACCTGGCAGCTCCATCCTTTACATCCTTTTCCCAGTATATCCAGCATCCCTCATCAGCACATGTCCAAATCAATGCAATCTCACCTCTCTGGCTTTGTCTCCAAACCATCCAACCTGAGCTGACCCTCTAATATACTGATTCCAAATCCTGTCCATCCTCATCACACCCAGTGCAAATCTTAACATCTTTAAGTCTGCTGCCTCCGTCTCTGACTCCTGTCTTTTTGTCAATGCCACCATCTGCAACCCATATAACATAGCTGGTCTCACTACCCTCTTGTAGACCTTCCCTTTCACTCTTACTGGTACTCGTCTGTCACAAATCACTCCTGACACTCTTCTCCACCCACTCCACCATGCCTGTACTCTATTCTTCATCTCTCTTTCACACTCACCATTACTCTGAACTGTTGATCCCAAGTATTTAAACTCATCCACCTTTGCCAGCTCTACTCCCTGCATCCTCACCATTCCTCTCTCCTCTATCCTCTCTCTCATTCACATACATATATTCTTAGTCCTGCTGACCTTCATATATAAATACATATATAAGGCTCAGATCCTGCAGCGATTTATAATTCTCTCATTATTTTGAGTGATACAACAAGACTAAAGTTCCCAGACTAAGTAAAATGCAAACTGAAAAAAATGCAGTAGAATTGTAATAAATGAGACTCAGATCTTACGGCAATTCACATTGTGAATTATATTGCAAAACTAAGGCCCCCAGACCAAGTTAACTACAAACAGTAAAAAGCAGTAGAAATGAAATAAAAGAGGCTCAGATTCTGCCGCAACTCACAATCCTTCCACTACTGTGAGTGGTACTACAAGACTAAGATCCCTGACCGTGTTAAAAATGCAACTATTGACTTTTAGTTTAAGAAATGCAGAAAAGAGCAATACACAATTCATATTAACACTCTGAATATTGTAGTGTGCACTAGTTGGAAATGGATTATATGAAACAGAGACTAAAAGTCCAATGGGGTGCCTTAGTTTGAATTTCTAGTGTCCAGTAGAAATAATACTAGGAAGGGCTGGCAAAGTCACTTACACTAGGGGGAAGCACCTAAAAAGGCACCATGTATCCACAAATCAATGCAGTCAAACAACAGTTTTAAACCCAGAGCTCTTGAAGCTGAAGAGAAATGTATGTGAATACCTTAAATAAAAAAATAACTGTGTCTCAGCTCCTTAGGTTTATAGGTTCATAGGAGATTACTAGGCTAGCGGCCCTAGACCCTTTACAAGCCTGGCCATATTAATCCCAAGTATACCCATTTGTTCTTTTTGGGTAATTCACAAAACAAATTTATGAACAAAGCAGGTATGTGATCAACACTGGCTATCCCTCTCCATGATGGACATGGTTGCCACCCCAGGGGTGAATTTGTAGTCTCCCATCCAATTATTTGAATTGCGTTTAAATAGGGTCCGTGAAGAGCTCTATTTTAGGAAGTCTATTTGCCATTTGACTTGCGGATGTGCAGCATTTCTATCAGGACAGGGTTGGTGATTGCACTATAGGCCAGACACAATTTAATTCCTATGCAATCAATGAATGCAAAAGGAATGTTTCCTAATTGACCTTAGCCAACAACATTTAAGACTTAAAGAAAAAAAAAATTTAGCAGTAAAACAAAGTTTAAAATACCGCAAACTTTAATATAATCATACCAAAATCAAAAGCAATGGAAATATCCAAACTTTAAATGTAGGAAATCCAAAAAAACAATGCAGTCAAACAGCAGTTTTAAATTCAGTACTTTTGTAGTTTTATATATATATATATATATATATATATATATATATATATATATATATAGTTCCCTATCAGAAGCCTGAAACACTATAAGCCTGAAAATCAAAATCCTGAAACCAAAAGCCTGAAAATTCAAAATCCCGAAAACCCAAAATCCTGAAACTCAAAATCCTGAAAACACAAAATGGACATACTGACGTCATTGTGGCTTTGCTATTGTTAGCCCTGTGGTGTTAGGTCATGCGTTGGGTTCAGGTGAGTGTGCGGTTGGTTTTATGTTAGGGTTAGGGCGGTTTAAGTGAGTTAGGGTTAGGGCAGGTTAGGCATGTATGCAATAGTGACAAATATTGGGGTTAGGCGGTTTAAGTGAGTTAGGGTTAGGCAGGTCAGGTGAGTGTGCGATATTGACGGACCTTAGGGTTAGGGTTAGGGTCAGGGTCAGTTGGTAGATATTAGTGTCTTAATAGTGACATATTAGCATTATTTGTGTTTTCAGGATTTTGAGTTTCAGGATTTTGGGTTTTCGGGATTTTGAATTTTCAGGCTTTTGGTTTCAGGATTTTGATTTTCAAGCTTATAGTGTTTCAGGCTTCTGATAGGGAACCATATATATATATATATATATATATATATATATATATATATATATATATATATATATATATATAAAATGTGTGTGTGTGTGTGTGTGTGTGTGTGTGTGTGTGTGTGTGTGTGTGTGTGTGTGTGTGTGTGTGCGTGTCTGCATGTGTGTGTGTGTGTGTGTGTGTGTGTGTGTGTGTACACACACACACACACACACACACACACACACACACACACACACACACACACACACACACACACACACACTGCACACGCGCACACACACACACACACACACACACACACACACACACACACACACACGCACACACTTTATTGTCATTTAGGACCACACCAGTGCAGCCTACATGAAATTACAGATGTCAACTCACAAGAGAAATGCAGTGCAGGTAATATAGATACATTGGTATCAAAGAATAACATAAGAAAGAAAATAACAACATAACATGCAAGATATAATTCACATTAATAAACACACTCAATACCCATTATCCAATGATAATAAATAAAAAATAAATACCTGCCACCAAACCCCTTCACCGTTATGATAGAGAATAAGTAGAGACTAGTGAATAGCAGCTGTTTAGTTACCTTATTGCACTAATTAACCTTAGATGTGACTCAGTATAGACATCATATTGTGTAATAGTAATACTGGCGGTAATTGTATAGAGCAGCAGGATTAAATAAAAAAAAAAGGCTTCAGTGTATCAGGTATTATGGTTGATGCCCGAGTTAATAAGCCTCACAGCTGTAGGATACAAACTGTTCCTCAATCTGGTAGTCCTACAGCAGAAGCTGCAGTACCTCCTTCCAGACGCAAGTTTTGAGAACCATTTGTGGGCCGGATGGGTCGAATCAACCAGTATTTTGTACGTTCTCTTTCTTGCTCTTGTAAAGAAAAGCTTATATATATATATATATATATATATATATATATATATATATATATATATGTATGAACACACACATGTACACACACACACACACACACACACACACACACACACACACACACACACACACACACACACACACACACACACACACACACACACGCTTGTGTAAAGTGCTTCTACAATATGAGTATGAGTTATGGTAGGAAATGCCTGTAATAGTCATCTGTGTTGAGTTTATAGTACAGAGATCCATATCTCAACATGAGACTCCTCCCTATTTGGTGAAATTCTCCAAGCATTTACAGCAAGCTAACATATATAAGCCTCCCAGCATGTTCTGGTTCTGCACAGAACCTCTTTCCAATTTGCAGTGTTTGATACATCTGCTGTGGAAAATGCCAGGGGCATCCTTACTAGGTGCCCATACATCCCAAATGGCCTCAGCTGATTGCTGTCAACCGAAAAAAAAAGCAGTGGTTCTACTTAAGAGATTTTCCAGGATTGCTCTGTCATGGAAAATGGCCTTAGTTATGTTGTAGAGGGGCTTAATTTCTGGTGCTTGTATCAGTGACCATAGGAGAGGAATGGGGGGATTTGGGCAAAAAACTGCAACGATTCACTGATAAACTGAGTTTGTAGTCTTATCGCTCAGTTCTTGCTTCGGCATCTCAGTATTTCTGCAGTACTTACTGCTGTTGCTGCACTCAACCACAGCTCATTCTCCTGATACCCACTATCTTCACTTATGGAAAAATCCCATGATACTTAAACTCCTTCACCTTCGGTAGCTGCTGCCCATCACCTGCAGAGACCAATCTGATCTTATTACTTGCTGATGTACATCAATCTGTACAGTAAACCAGTCTTATGCATGATGGGGACCCCAGGTCATTCCAGACAAAGAACACAACATCGCTGGCAAGCAACAAAGATGCAGCCTTTATGTCCCTAAACTGGATACCTGCCTGTCCCCAGCTGCACTTTGGTATCCTTTCCATGAAAATTACTAACAGGATGATAGTCAAATCAGTGCTTTGGGGTAGTCTGATGTCCGTCTTGAGTGGGAGCCATTTGAGTCAGAGAACAATATTTCAGTAAAGTCCAGTTGAGTGAATGCAAAGCACTGAAAAATAACTTTTAATGAACATTGATATTTTACTTTTCTGCACTGCAATGCAACTGTGGAGTTGGAGTTGGTATATATTGGTATATATAAGCTGGGAGGTGTGGGGGTCTTCCCACACACAGGTGGTGCAAGGGGCTTACTCCCTGCAACAAAAATGCTTTGTATTTCATTTGGCTTTCAGCATTTTGCTGTTGCACAGATGGACTTCACTAAAATATTGATCAATGAATTGACATAAATTCCCATCATGTATTCAACTTTGCATGAATAATTTGGACACAGCTTTTGCTCATCAGATTCAAGGACTGAATAACACACAGCAGAACTGTTGAAACCTGCCACTGCACCTCCTACAAGACATTCTAGTGTACATGGTCATATGACTTTTCCAGGTCCACATATCTTATAGAAAGTTCTTACAAACTCTCATGAGCCATATGATATGTCTACAGGGAAAAAGATTTGATCAAGTGTTTGCTGACCAGGATTAGGTCCACATTGCTACTTATGCATCAAGCAGCTGGAGAGACCACAAAGGTACCCCACCAGGAGAATCCAGGGCCTCAAATATCTACCCTATACAGATAGACTAAAAACCCTGTCCCTCTACTCAGTTTCATACAGACTCCTCAGAGGTGACCTCTGTCTGGCATACAAAGCAGTCTCAGACCCCGTCTTGATGGGACTGCTGCATATCCACAAGTCAAATTCCACTCGAGTACCCTGCATGCATGCAAGATCTCAGCCTGGTCTTTGGCATCAGTAGGACTTGTTGGTGGGACAGATTTGTGTTCCAGAGACTCTCCCATCTGGGGAATAGACTCCTTCTCCATGTCAAGCAGAGTACCTCTTTACCCCTTTTTTAAGCGCAACCTGGATAACTGGATGAGAAACAGAAAATATAAGCCTGGGATTCCACCTGTGTCCCTGCTGGATGGGGGCTTTGGGCATTGACTTATCTAAACATGGGCTAAACTCTTGGCTAGGCTTATAAGGGCCTCAGGGCCAATAGCCTAATAACTTCCTGTGGTCCTCTGATCCTATAAGGGCTTGGGCATCAGATGAAATATCCTTGCCAGCACCTCTGTATAGACCTTCTTAGGTAGATGGAAAACCAAGGAACCTGAATGACTGGAACACACTCACCTGTCCTTCTTTTTTGTAAATGGGGACAACTACCCTAGTTTGCCAGTCTAGAGGTACCATTTCCACCTTCTGCGCAATATTAAAAATGTGTGTTATTTAAAACACCCTGACAATGTCTAGTGCCTTCCGCACTTCTGTCCAGAACTCATGTACTCCCACATCATTGGCACTGCAGAAGACTGCAGTGCCATTATCTATATAAATGTATCCAAATGTCACCATTAGATTGTAGCACTGTCTTCTCAGAGGCTGCATTCCCATCAGACCCAAGAGTTCCTTAACATGCTCCTTTCATCTCCTAGCTGTGTTCCTAGTTAAGGCCATCATTTCTTCACCTTGATGAAAGCAGCCAAGGGGATGTTCTGTTTTCTTTTGGAGTTACTGGATGGTTAGCCAAAGTATCTTTGAGGCCATCAAAATGTAATTCTCCATGGCCTTCCAACCTCCATCTACAGCAAGGTCTTTGCTTCTGTAACTACCACTGTTGCAGTCTTCATGACATTTAAGTGCTATTACTTAAATCTGGAGACACATCTCCTCAACAGCATTGCTTGGAAATCCACTTTCTTTAATATGACAGTTTCTCTACCATTTTATGTCCACCAGTGGCTCCAACCAATGTTTTGACCACAGATTCTTGCTTTCAACTCAAACATAAAAAATAAACATTTTTAACTGGCTGCGCCCACTGGAGATAGTGCCTGTTTTCATGGATGGCTCTAGATCAGTGTCTGGTTTAGTCATTTACTGAAAGTCACACAATACACAAATGAAGGCTATAGAAATCAACCTAAAAAGGCTACATGGTTTAGGTCTAGCAGTTAGGGTTATGTGAGAATGCCCCCCCCCCCCCCCAGGCTCTGGCCCCTTCCCCAGCAGTGGGATGGCATACCTTACCTCTATCCCAAGATAAGTTTAGATTGCCTCAGTGTGTCCATCTTACTTTATCACACTCTGGTATTCCACTTGACAGGCATTAAACCTTTATGTCAAACTGCCATGCATATGGAGGCCTTATCGTGGTCCATTCAGATTTCACATCCCCAGCCTTACCAGATATATGGAGAAACTATTCCAGAAGGTGAATGTGAACTCATCTTGCATAGAAATATTGACTAGGTATTCATAGTGCGCCCTCAGTGCATGTATGGTTTTCTTAAATTTGTCCAATCACCACCCCATCTGTCTGTCTCAATTCACCCTACCCATCTAGGATCATTTGATAGCTTCACACCTGTCTTGTCTTGAGTGTGCAGAACATACAGTCTCACATCTGTTGACGCAACTGCAAAGTCACTTGCTGACCCTTTGAAATTAGGTTCAAGGTTTTCTGGTGCCAAGTACTGTAATGAGTATCTTTGTGTTTGAACATGTGTTTGTTATGGATAGAAACACCCAAAAGTAATTAACCACTTGAGCTCAAATCATGCAAGTTGTTACTCCCAGTCATATCACTCTAGGTACTTCTTTTTGCCCCTCATGAGTGTTGAAGTTTTCTAGTAGAGCTACAGAGTGAGTAGGTGATACTCTACAAAAGGCTGCACCCATGCTCTCAAAGAAGGCCTAACAGCTGCTAGGCACATATGCAAAAAACAAGACAGATTTTATTTTTGCAAAGAAATCACTTTGAGAGGACCCTTTTGTCTAGTGGCACAGACTCCAACTGCACTGCACTCAGTCAGGGGTATGTGAGAATGCTGCCCCCCCACATGTGTACATAAAGATTTTTTCCCAGCAGTGGGATGGTATATCTTGTCTCTGTCTTAAGATCAGTTTGCCAGAGAGTAGTCCATCACACTCCAGCCTTCCACTTGAGAGGCATTAAACCCAACCCTTATCCTTTGTCTTGACAGCGGTGAGCTCACATAACATCTCCCACCAGGCTTTTCCAAATGATCCTGGCCAATGTGCATGAGTCATCTAGCCAGTACGCACTCATCAGAGCACACCATCCCAGGACTGTCTCTATGGATTTGTCCCTATTCTGGACAAGGTTCTTTGATTCTTTAACTGAGCCATCATGGGGTTCACATTCTGGATAGCGGCTGGTCTCTCCACTCATACCAGTTTGTTATCAATGGTCTGTTCATTTCCAACTCCAAATTCACTCCTTAGGAATTGGTCCATTACTTGAAACCAGATTTTCTGCAGTTATGGTTCATTTCCTCCATTCTGAAGAGTCAGTTGGGTGAAGATTATCTTTCACCTGAGGTCATGTTCTTCAGGATTCTACCCTTTTCAGTTTATTAAAACATCTCTGATTAGCTATAGCTTTTCCAGGATAAAACAGTGATATAGAGTAGACTATTCATCCTCACTTTCCACATTGATGTCTAGGGTAGCAACTGTGCTATCATTTACCAAGAGGTTGCCAGCTTCCTGCATCCTTTCAGCTGATGTTGACATATTTTCATGCCTTTGGGTTTAACATGTTCTTCTCTGTTTGTGATACTGATGGTGCAGCCTGTGGTTTAATCAAGACAGGCTCTCCAGGCATTTTTACAAGCTTATCTGTTTGGCCAGATGTCATGTCATTGATTCTGTGCATTGACATCTCTCAGTCTGCAGTATTGGGGACAGAAGTTCAGATATCAGTGCTGAATCTGCCCTGATGGTATCCCCTACTGCATCCATCATATTCAGTCCTCTGATCTGTCATCCCCTGCTGATCTGAACTCGGTAAGAAATCCAAAGATGGCACAGCAGACAGTGATTATTGAAAACTTAGAAAAAAGAACAGCAGAAATCTTCCAGGATTAATCAAGAGAGGGAGAGCTATATCTGTATTTCTTACACATTTTGCAATTTTTATTCCTGGAGAAAAGCATTTTAATATGCCCAATATTATCACATATTCAGCAAGATATTGTGTAGCAGTGGCCTAACTTTTGTTGTGAGGCACATTTATAACATTTATGGGACTACCCAGCATAAAAGAAGTAACAATAATCTTTCTGTAAAAGCCCTATATTTGGGAGATGGGTCACTACTACATTTTCTGTTGCCCACTCCAGGTTTTTGGTATAAAAGTGATTACTTTTTTGGAGAAGTAAATCTTAGCAACATCAGGAAGCCAGCCAGTATGAGATTTTTATGAGATACTTTAATTCCTGACCTATATAGTGGTGATGAAACACTTAGGCATCTAAGTCACCAGAATAGGCATGCAGGACACCCAGGATAAGCCATCTTTCAGTGTAAGGTACTTTGACTAAATTCCAGTTCCAGGTACATCTCAAAACATATGCCATAGTATGTGTCACCTGTTACATGTAGCAAGACATAGGCATTACAGTTAGTAAACCACAACAGCTCCCTTTTTGAAGCTATACTTCAACAGATGCAATCTGGTGGTGGGTCTTTGCCAACATACCACGGGCACTCCATATTACACAAGGGTGCTTGAACATATCTTTACATTTTACACACACAGGAAACAGGAGATTTCTGACTTTAAAATTACATCAAAATACATGAATAGTTGCTGCATGGAACAAACTAGATTAAAACCTGAATGACATTGCTACATGTCAGCATCAAAGGCATGGGAATAACCAGTTAAAAACTTCACATTGTATTACCAGTTGCTTGGAACACGAAGGTGTAAAAGATTCATACTTATTTACTCAATGCATAACAACATACCTGAATAGAATACAGTTAAACATTTTAGTATGTTTCATTCAGTACTGCTCCTAATTCTAAAAATTCTAGTATCCATAGAGTTATATTCACCTGCATGCCACAACACTTTGGCATAGAGCAGTCACCAGTGAACCCAGTGCCCTTCTGATTATTTATGTTATGTGATACATCCCTCTGATTACTGTATCTGCATCCACTTTGCTTTAACCCCACATGCACACAAATGCTAATCCTGTGGAATGATAATATATATTATCTGAGAATCAGTTAGGTACACAACATCTAAGTGTAATGTAGGAAGCAGACTCAGGGGATCATGCACTACACATTTGGGGCTGGGGGTGCCCTGGAAAATAAGCAGCATATTTCTGGGGGATGGCAAGCGAATTTGGGCAAGAGCAATACAGTTTTTTGCTGACAGGAGGTCACAAGGGTGTGTACCTGGGCATTGGCAGTACTTTTCTATATATATGAGGTGGGAGGGAGCTATTCCTGGAAAGCAAGCAGAAAAATCACATATTGCAGTAGGTGAGTAGGGCTTTGTCCTGCGTAATAAGCAACATGGTACTCAGAGTAAAATTTGGCTAGGCTTGTAAGGGCCCTTGGGCCATTAGCCTAGTAACTTCCTATGATCCTATGTTAGGTTACAGGAGGGGATACACTATGAAATGTCAGTCATAGAATTTGTAATACATCTCCTTTTTGACTGCATTTCTGATGGGGAACCCAAATTAAGATCTATGTATGTATGTATGTATGCCTGTATATATCTATCTACCTTTTTATGGCTTTGCAGAATGTTTGTATCATTAACATATTTATCTGCATCATATATACATTGCCACCCTTCGAACCAATCATAAATGTATCTGTTGTTTCTAGCTGAGTCGTATTATTGTGAAATAGGAATAGTTAATGAAGTTTCGTTGATTGCTGTTTTGTCCTAAAATACTACGATTTAATGGGACAAGCTCAAAGAACAATGGTTGTAAAGAAGTTTCTACTTACTTTCAATGTTGTATGATCTTGGGGATGGCATACTTAGAGACATAGGACTGTGAGTGGTATAAGGTGTTTGCTCCCCTGGAAAAACAGTGTTTTTGTATAGCTTTTTTTACAGTGAAAAAGTATTATGTAAAAAAGTGTGACAACTGTTTTTCCCCAATGTGATTAGTTGCAATGACTGTATACTTAATGTTTAGCCATATATATTCAGAAATGCTTCAGTAGGGGGCGTGACCAAGACTGTAAGCAGTTAACACCACTGTTTTTTTTTAGCTCTGCTTCATTTTAACATCTCTGACAGTATTTTTACTATAAAAAAAAAAAAAAAACTCAAATAGAACATTTTAAAACTTGATGAATTTATAGCCAGACATCTGCTAAAAGATTTACTATAAAAAATAAGTTTGAAACTCTTTTAATTGCTTTTCCTGTCAAAAATACTAGAAAGAACTAATTGTCTCAGAATGAACCACACAAAGCCCAGTGTACAGGACAGTACTATGAAAAAAGATATACAGGCTATACTAACATCAGTGAGTTATCTGTAAAGATAGATACATTAGAAAGGAAAATGGACAATTTTAAAGAGGAATGTAAAAACAAGTTGAAGTGCTGAGTGAATCTCTTAAACAACAATCAACACAAATCTCAAGAATAGAAGAGGCAGTGTCTGATTTTTTTGGGCGATTACTTACGCTGTCCGGTTCGATTCTCAGCTAGAGCATCTTCTGCGTGGAGACATGCGTGAATGGGCGTACCTTCATTGAAGGTTGTACATCAGGGCTGGTAACTCAGCACGTAAAAATCAACTACCAATCATTAGTGGACCGAAGTTCCGCTGTGGCAACCCCTAACCGGGAAAAGCTGAAAGAAGACACACACACACTTGAAAATGAGAATAACACTGAATTTCTTCAGAAACAAAAAAAAAACTTATTCCAGGATAAAATAAAAGGCTTAGAGAACAGATCTAGAAGGAATAACATCAGGATTTATGGGATTCCTGAAAAAGAAGAGGGAGGCAATATGATCCAATTCCTTAATACCCGTCTGCCTAAAGCTTTGACTAATTATCCAGTTAAAATTAAAGGAAATAATATAAGATTTGACAATAACTATTTTAAATTAGTGATGTCCAGGAGAAAAGCATGTGTGCCACTTGTTAAAAGCTTAAAGAACAACAATATTAAAGCACAAATCATGTTTCCAGCAAAAATAAGGATTTCCCTTCCAGAAAGAAAGATTTTTAACAACTTGGAAGATACAATGGACTTTATACAGAAAAAATAAAATCCTAGGGGGAAAAAAACAGAAGAAATGGACTGGAATCTAGCAACTTATCTGAAGAGAAATGCAACAAGAGGCGGATGGTTAATAAAAGACAAAACAGTAAAAAACAGAAGGACAAATGAAAATCAGTGTATTTCATGGTTATGAAAATATAACCAACGGAGTGCACCAGCTCAATTTCCAGCAATAAAATACAACTAAAAGAAAAATAAATAATGCTGTGTAAATGGAAGGTTTTAATAAAACATACAAAAACAGAAACACAGTGAGAGCTTTCGCATAAAATGCTTCTTCAGACCATAAAAATCCTCAGTACATATACAATAAATGCAATCTTATCACCAATAAGTCATCTTAACTGATCAGTCAATTAATTAAAACAATTAAAACAACAATTACTTATGACAAAAGGGTCTTCTTTATATGAGGTTAGGTCTTAAAGAGACCTTCCCATTTAAACCCTTATTCCTATCCGCTTGCAAATTCAAAATCCAGTACAACTCCTTATCTTCTGTAATGGTCTTAATATCTCCTAACCTTTGCCCTACTACTATGGTCTCTATTACCTTAAACTTAAAACCATGTTCAAGACCCATACCCATGACATGTTTAGCTAAGGAATTCAGGCTGTTGCACCGTCTAATATCTCTAACATATTCCCTAATTCTATCCTTGAGGCAATGATCCGTCTTCCCTACATAAAATTGTTTGCAAAGCTGACACTGAGCCAAATAAACCAAGTGTTTAGTAAGGCAATTCACTGTTACCTTGAAAAAATATTTCCTATTAGTAGTAGGATGTATAAAAGTACTGTCATTGTCTAAAAATGGACAAAAATTACAACTACCACATGGAAACATACCAAAACTCACATTATGTGGTGGACTGCTCTTCTGATATCATGACATCCTTTTGAGCGTCTTCCTATTTCTAACCCAAAAGGAGGGTTTGGAACCAATTACAGCATTAACAGAGTAGTCTGATGTAAGAATATGCCAGTTCGTCTCAATTATACTACATAAAGAACCAATATTACTAGAATATGTTATAGTGACAGGGACCCCTGCCATACATAAATCTTGTGCCCTACCAGCATGATTTTCCTCGCTATCAACCAAATCTCTCTCTGAGAAATATGGTTTACCCTCCTACTCCTTGCAGTATTGGTGAGCATTAACTCTTTATCTAACTCACAAACGGGAGGGGTAAACCCATGGTAGTTGTAATTTTTATTGTGTATGTACTGAGGATTATTATGGTCTGAAGAAGCATTTTATGCAAAAGCGCTCAAGGTGTTTTTGTTTTTGTATGTGTTATTAAAACCTTCCGCCTACACAGCGTTATTTCTTTTTCTTTTAGTTGTATTTCATGGTTATGAATTCTTATTCATTTTAATATGTGCTTGAATACTTATGACCAGGTGCTGCATATTTCTTTTTACAAGGTAAATAATTTATTTATTTCCCTTCTTCAAATGGTTACTATTTCCCTTTCTAAAATGTTAAAGTTTTATTCTTTTAACTATATATGAAATTAAAGCCGCTTATTTTCACTTAGAGTTTAAAAGGTTAAACTATTCATCTTATTAAAAGTTAACCATTATTATGATGAAACTTATGTTAGGTGGCACACATTCATATCTTGGCATAATTGAGTAATGTACTATTAAATATAATGCAAGATGCAGCAAATGACACTAAAGAGGCATGTTAAGTTACATTCTGGGTTCTTAAAATGGTCCAGTAGTGTGCTACTGATAGTATACTTGACATGCAATAGCACCCAAGAAAGGCATGCTATATTATAAACAATGTATAAAAAAATATACATTCTTACATATATAAAATTTGCTATTGGAATGATATCAAATAATTAGGGTAACACACACACTTTACAAGTTAAACCTGGATCACACATAACTGTCACTCTGTTAATGCAAGTTTATATGCTATGTCTCCTTTAAAAAATGACAGTCTACTTTGTACTGACCATCTCATGCAGGTGGTGCTTGCTGAGCCATTGGATGTTGTTTCTTTGGGTGCAGTGTTTTTTTTTTTTTTGGTGGTTGGGATGCTTTAAGATTTTTTGGGGGTTTATTTGGTGATTTGGAGGGGTTTGGGGGAGAGATGTTTGGTGTGAAGGTAACTTGAATTAATTTGTGAGTGATTTTGTATGAATTGCAACCGACTGATTGTTCATTTTCAAGCCCTTATCATGAAAACCAGCTTGAAACAACTTAGTCATGAACACTTTTATGATGCTGCAGGAGTTCTAAAATTCTAAGAACTTTCCAGGTTTCGTCTTCCTGTCTAAAAGTAAATAATCATAATATTTTGAATCATATGCTAAGATGTCAAAGAATACAAGTTAGATAATAAGCAAAATACAGTGAATTACATTTTAAACCACTTTTAGTTATTACATAGTTCAGAATGCTTGCTACTAATGGTATATTTGACATGCAATAGCACCCAGGAAAGTTATATTACACAACAACCCCCCATTAATATTCCAAAGCGTGCACGTTGATTGGTCAGCATGCACGTCGTAAATCAGAGTTATAGTAATGGAAAAAGGTCCGTTCGCCCAGACTTTTTCCATTAGTATAACTCTTTTTTTTACAGCAACGGAGAACGCAAGATCTCCGTTGCTTTTTACACACTGTCTCGCTATGTTAAACGAGTTTAACATAGCGAGCCAGCTTTAAAAAAAGTAACGGAGATCTTCCTATCTCTGTTGCCTTTTTTAAAGGTGTCTCGCTATGTTAAATGGCTTTAACATAGTGAGACAGCTTTAAAAAAGCAACAGATATTCTCCGTTGCTTTTGTTAAAGCTGTCTCGCTATATTAAACTCCTTTAACATAGTGAGACACTTTGTAAAAAGCAACTGAGATCTTGCTTTCTCCGTTGCATTTTTCAAAACTGTCTCACTATGTTAAATGGGTTTAACATAGTGAGACAGCTTTAAAAAAAGCAGTGGAGATTCTCCATTACTTTTTTAAAGCTGTCTTGCTATGTTAAACTCCTTTAACATAGCGAGACAGTTTGTAAAAAGCAACGGAGATCTTGCTTTCTCCATTGCTTTTGCCCACAGCTCTGATGTACTGCGTAAGCATACACATCCGCAGTACATCAGAGCTGCCGCAGAATACCAGACAGCTGCGGAAGGGCAGCAAGGAGGCATTATACAATGCCATTATTTAAGAAAAGTAATTATTTTTTTCTTAAATAATGTCATTGCTTAATAGCAATAACCCACTTCTGGGTGTGGGTAATGCTGGATTTATCCATGGTTGTCTTTGTTTGGCCACTCGGGCTTTGCCCTCGTGACCAAAGCACACCAACCGTGGGTAAATCCAGCATTACCCACACCCAGGCATGGGTTATTGCTATAATATACTATAAACAAAGTATAAAAATATAGTTTCTTACATATATAAAAGTTATTATCAGAATGTTATCAAATAACTGGAGTAACATTCATAATTTTACAAGTTAAACCTGGATCACACATATCTGTCATTCTTTTAATGCAGGTTTATACGCAATGTCTCCTTTAAAAAATGATAGTCTGCTTTATATTAAACATCTTATACAAGTAGTGCTTACTGAATCATTAAATGTTATTTCTTTAAATACAATAGCTTTTTAGTGGTTAACATACTTTGAAATGTTTTTTGTTAGTTTTTAGTGGTTTGGAATGGTTTTAGGGAATTGCATTCTAAACCACTCTTTGTTATTAAATAGTCCAGAATGCTTGCAGTATACCAACATGATAGTTTATATACTAGCCTATAGAATGACACTTCTGATAAAGAATTTAGGATTGTGTTGCTCTGTTATTGTCTGTTTTTAATGATAACAAAACTTAATATGTCAGAACAATTTATTATGGAAAGTTTAAATCTTAAAAGGGAACATTTTTCAGATGTTTATTCGGGTAATATTAGACATAACATTTAAGGAAAAAATAGGACTGATTCTAACAGTAGTACTAGATTAAAGAGTATCAAATATAGAAGGTTGACTATAAATGTGTATACAGTAAATGTTCTATTATATGAGAGTCTACACTAGGATTATAATTAAAACATAAAACCTAGGAATATGGCAATAGTACAAGGCATAGTATACAAACAGAAATAAAAAGAGATTAGAATAAGTAAATATGTATATAGATAAAGAATATAAATATGTCTGCAAGGGTGAGAGGTTGGCATAGCAGTTAAGGTGCTCACCTTGTAGGCACAAGGTGCAGGGTTTAAGTCTCACATGGGGTGATTGACTGTGCTTGGAATGACTCACAAGGACAGTTAGCCTAGTACTAATTTACGAACTTATGATCCTATGAACAACTTTATACATAGAAATTAAAATAGAAAAAATATAAAATCATTTGACCTAGAAATTAATAAATATGAAAATAACAACTGACTTCCACCCTATAGTAGACCAGGGAGATAATGTGAAGTACAGGGAAAGATGATTGTAGACTTATTCACTTTGGTCAACTTATAATAAAGATTCTGAATACATGTTTAACTTTTCTTTTTCATGATAACACACTGATGGGCTTTTTTTAAGATGATGCATACTAAAAATATGAGACACGTTAATATGAATCAGAAGCATGAGCTAAGTTTTGTTAGCCTAATGGAGAGCTTGAGATGTAGTTTGTTCATCTTTTTCAACAAATGAGGAATATGTTTTTCCAGGGTAGAATGTTTTAGGGTTATATCACTTGGTAATTTTTTTATTGGTTTCAAAAGTTTTGTCCATAGTTGAAGATGTCATATTGTTATATATAAAGTATATAATAAGTTCTGTACATAAATGCAATTTCATTATACTTGTATTTTTTCTCTCTTATATAAATGTCTGATTTTAATTGCATATCTATTAATATTGCTGGATTGAATAATCCAGTAAACAAGGGGAATCGGTTCAAATGCTTGCAATTACAGAAAGCTCAAATAGTATTTCTACAGGGAGCAAGTTTACTTAATAAAGATGTAAATAAACTTTCATTAAAGAATTATTTGGCTTTAACAGGTTCTGGCTTTTCATCTAAAAGAAGAGGCACCCTCATTTTATGGAAGAGCCCACCAGTAATACCTAAAGTGAAAGATACCTATGTTGATAAAAAAGTGTATGTTAAGTATTGTTATAACTGAGTGGAACAGAAAACTATATACATTAGAGTAGGGTCTGAGAGCCGAGCCTGTCTCAGCTTTACTTTTGTGACTCTTCTCAGCTCCCCTTCCACAGGAAGTCTGGTATCCACTGAGAGTGGTGCTTCACAGTAAGCATGATTGCTACCACTCATCTCTGCCCTTGGAGTTACTCTGTCCAAGGGAACATCAGTATATACCAGCAGCTGTGGCTCACCTTCAGGATTACTGCTACAGGGTAGTTCCCTCTCTGAAATAGCCACACATCCAGCCCTGGTTTCAGGTGTGGTATCTGTCTGGGTCTTCTCCATGCTACCAGACACACATGAATGTCTCCAAGCCTGACTGCATGTAACTGCATGCAAACAAGGTACTGCATTATCAAAATCATTCCTTATCAAGACATCTGCAGGGTTATTCTCAAACACATCCAGTCAAGGTGAACCCTGGCCAAAAGCATTTGGAATGGGGTCCTTCCTAATGGCCTGACTGGAGTGGACTGCCTAAGCAAGTACTGCTCCTGTTTACCCATTGCAAGCTTCACTGTGGTTATGTCAGAGGCTGTGTCTGTCTAAGCAGTGGCCTGTTTTTCATCCAGTTAGATTGGATACAAACTCTTGTGATAGTTTGGTAGCCTTGTTATCTCCAGACAGCTTACCACTAGCATACTGTTATTCCCACATGCTGGCTCCCCCACCTTTTGTTCCCAACCATGCCTTTGTAGACATCTATATGATACATTGCCTCACTGGTTACATTAAAAACTTTTAATCCTTGATCCTGGCTGTGTACCTGAACTAGTGGCTTCCTCTGTTATTGGTAGACTCTATTGGGGTGGTTTAGGCTGACCACCATGGGTTCCCTTATATCCATGTGCAGCACTGGGTATCCCCTTACTGTGCAGTGATATCCTGCTTGCTAAGTGGAGATCCATTTTCTTCCCCAGCTCATCTGCAGAGTTACTTTCTTGGTCTGCCAACCAGATTCTCATGTCCTCAGGCAAAGTGCTATGGGCTTGTTCACTCACCAAAAGGTCTGCCAGCCCTTCAGAAGTGGTGATCCAAAACCCACTCACCTGCCTATGAAAATAAGTGCTTAATTCAGCAATATAGTCACACAGACTTTCATTTACCTTATGTTATGCTCACAAAGCTTTTTTCTGTAAGCTTCAGGTGTTAACTAAACATTCAAGTAAACATTTCTTTACTTTTTCATAGTTTAAACAATCAATATCAGACAGTTTAGAAGCAGCAGTTACAGCTTTACCATGGAGTAAGGGGTTCAGGAACCATACCCAGAGCCCTTGGTCAACATTATACTGTTTACATACTCTTTCAAATACATGAACACAACTATCAAAATTATCGCCATCTGTAAATTGTGGAAGAAATTTACTGACCTTTATTGCTTCTGGGGTTTAGCTATTCCCTTCCCCATTACCTCCATAACACTGATGAAGAATCAGCATCTCCCTCTCATCTTAATGTTGCTTCTCATCTGCTTCGGCCTCCAATTGCCACAGTGTCTACTTTTCTTCAGCCTACAAACACTGCAGTCTCTCTGCTGATTCTACTTCCAAATGTTTGGCCTCCTTTTCAAGTCCCTTTAACTCCAGACAGCTTTTTAAGTCCTCTGAGTAAAAGTTGAACTGTCCTGTTTCTGAGGGCTACAAATTCCCATGACCAGACTGGTTATCCACCTGGATGCTGGTCTGAGCTGTTACTAAGGCAAAATAATTTCCTCTTTAGTCAAGTTGGCATGCACCAGTCCTTTGGCTTCACACACCTTGGCCAACTGCTTTTTTGTCAGCTTGCCATAATCCTCTGCTGACATCTTTGCCTTCTTTCACTGACTAAACTAAACTAACGAAAAAGAAATAAAAACTGTTGTGATATGAAACTCTGAATGTTTACCGTGTGGCTGCTGAGAGAATACACACCTTTAATGAAAACTGCTTACAGGCTACAGAAGTTCAATCCCACCACTGCCACCAAAATATGGCATGTCCACTCTGGGCCAGTAATCAAGAAACCTGAACCCTCACCACTGACACTGGAAAGGGACATGCACTTGGAATACAAATGGATACACTCAGTATTTCCAGATGCAGACATCTCTGCCTCAAGCACAATTTCCCTTAAGAGCACACAGGGCACACACTCAGTCCAGGGTCTGGGTGTCTCTATCTCTTTCCCTCTAGGTCCCCAATAAGATTCCCCACCTGCACAACTGTAGGGTTAGGTCCTCAGCTGAGTGTCCAAGCCAAGTCCTCCAGCACCCTCTCTGTGAAACCAGTGCTTTGAGTCCCCATTCCAAATAGCTGACACACACACACACACACACACACACACACACACACACACACACACACACACACACACACACACACACAAACATATACACACACACACGCATACATACACACACACACTCTTTGAGATTTAATTTTCACACACACACACACACACACACACACACACACACACACACACACACACACACACACACACATAAACATATACACACACACACACACATACATACACACTCTTTGAGATTTAATTTTCACAGACACACACACACACACACACACACACACACACGCGCGCACACACACACACACACACACACACACACACACACACACACACACACACACACACACACACCTGGGAAAGGCTGGCACAGATTTACTAGCTATGCCATCTTCTGTCCAGACTATACAGTAGTTTCACTGCCACCAGCCAGTTACTATAAGGCTCTTAAAAGGGTATCCAGTTATATTAAGAAAAGTTAATATTAATACAAATGGTAATGTTGATCAAATAGCAAGGCTTTCAGAAGTGGCCAGAGTTATCACCAAATAAATATATGCAATACTTTCAAAACTTAAATATTTTTCTAAGAGTTCCAGCCACAATGAGAAGTTTAAATATATTTAATAATAAAAGAACATGGAAATACTAAATATCTATTTACAGTAGACACTAGAGTTTTATCCCAGGAAATATTAAAACTATCACAGCTGGAAAGATTAACACAGTTGCAGAAAAATAATACTTAACCATTGTCACTATATTTTCCTGACTAATCTAAAGAGTACTGGTCCCTGGTCACTTACTAGGGCAAGGCATGGTGAAGTGGGTGAGTGGTCTTCCTCCTTTGTCAGATTCCAAAAACAAAAGAAGAAACTGCTCCTGAGACTTCAGTCTCCTCTAATATTAAAACATTATTTTTGTATAGAATGACATCATATACATCTGGCCATCTGACTTCTGGTTCCCATGTACCCCAATTGCTAAAAGCTGTCAGGATTTAGCATCTATGTATTATCATACACACAGATAAAGTTTTGCTCAAATCTGCTGCTGCTTCTGGAAGTCATATACTGTTTTAACAATTCTACTCCTCCTACAGAGCAACTAAGCCATACTTTTTACAAACAATGTGCTCTGGCTTCATTCAAAACTGTGAGATACCATATTTATGGCATAGGCCCATTAATTTTTAATTTCTTACTATATTCAAAGTTTGCTGCAGCTGGATTGTGATTAACCTCTTCTCTTCCAGTATTATCTGTTAAAACATATGCATTTAATTCAGTTACAATAATACATGTACATTTCTTTTCTTTCCAGCAGGGCATATTGTTGATACCTCACAAATACATTTTCAGTACAAGCATCTGTACAGATCAGTTTGATATGCAAATGACAGGTAATTATTTACAAAATTCCAGCTAGCTCTGCTGGCATATGTTACACATACAGTGTCCTACTTCTCTTGGCATAGCTGGCAGTACTTCCTATTGTCACATCTCTCCCCCTTTGAAGACTCAAACTATTTTTTTCAATTGACCCAAGAGAAATGTTGCTTGAGAAGAAGGAGCCTGTCTGGGAATAGATTACCACATACCTTGTATTGAGATTTCATCTGCCTTGGGATTGCTGATCCCACTACAGTGATGTAGTGTCATATGATATTCCTACAACCCTAGGCTCCACCATAGTAACTTGGCATTTTTCTGACTGGCTCGCTCTAGCCATATATATCCCTCAGACTCCTCCTGCCTCCTACTGCAAACACTTAGCACCATGGCCTCCCTATCATAATATGGCTTCATCATGTTAACATGGTACAATTTGTGCCCCTGCCACCTGCCTAGAACTTCTACCATGTAGTTAACATCACTGACCTTCCTTACCACTTTGAAAAGTCCTTTCCAAGCTGCCTGCAGCTTATTGTGTCAGACAGGAATGAGAACCATCACCTGCTGTCCCATAGCATACTTTCTGGCTCAAGCATTCCTGTCATACCAGACCCTTTTCTGCTGTTGGGCTCCTGCGAGGTTTTCCTAGGCCAAACCCATGAGCTCCCTACGCCTTGTTCTGAGGTTTAGGATATATGCCACAACAGACTTCCTGTGGAATTTACATTCACCCTCCCACTCATCACAAATCAAATCTAAAGGCCTCCTCATCCTATGTCCATACAGCAGTTCAAAGGGTAAAAAAAACTGTGGATTCCTGGGCTACCTCTCTGGATGCAAACAGCAGATGGGGCTATTTTTTTCCCACTCTCTCTTAAAGTGGTCTGCAAATGCCCATAGCATGGTTTTTAGTTTAAGGGATTAACCTCTCCACAAGACAATTTGTCTGGGGATGGTAGGGGGTGATCTTTAAGTGCTTAACCCCACAGTGCTTCCACAGACACGCCAGCAGGTCTGACATGAAATTGGCACCTCTGTCAGTCAGTATTTCTCTTGGGAAACCTACCCTGCTGAAAATCTCTAGCAAAGCATTTGCTGAATTCTGTGCCTTGATGGAGGACAGAGCCACCACCTCAGGGCATCTGGTAGCATAATCAACTAATACTAGTATATACGTCTTCCCTGTGGAACTTGGGGTACTCAGAGGCCCCACAATATCCATAGCTACCCTCTGAAATGTCTTCTGAATCACAGGCAAAGGCATCAAAGGAACTTTGACCTTATCTCCTGCCTTGCCTACTTTTTGGCACTGCTCACAGGTCCTGCAGTACCATGTTACATCCCTTGCAATCCCAGGCTGATAAAAGTTCTGCATAATATGTCTCTTGGTATGCTCTATGCCCATATATTCTGCAAAAGTCATGAGCTATGGCTAGAAGTGCCAGATGGTAGGCTCTAGGTACTACCAACTGCTGTATTACTCACCCTCTAGCCCTCCCTTAGGGGTCCACTTTCTGTACAGTAACCCTTTGTTCCAGTATGCAGACCCACCTTTTCCTTGAGAATCAGGTGCCTCCCTAGCTACATCCCTCAAGCCTCTTAGTGTAGGGTCAAAGAGCTAAGCCTGTCTCATCTTTACTTTTGTGACTCTTCTCAGCTCCCCTTCCACAGGAAATCAGGTATCCACTGAGAGTGGTGCCTCACTGTCAGCATGGGTACTACCACTCATCTCTGCCCTTTCAATCACCCTGTCCAAGGGAACATCAGTACCTACCAGCAGCTGTGGCTCACTTTCAGGATCACTGCTACAGGGTAGTTCCCTCCCTGAAATAGCCACACAGATGTGGTGTCTGCCTGGGTCTCCCCCAGGCAACCAGACCCACATGCCTGTCTCCAAGCCTGACTGAGTGTAATTGCATGCACACAAGGTACTGCATTATCAGAATTATTCCCTATCAGGACATCTGCAAGGATATCCTCAAACACACCCAGTCAAGGTGAACCCTCACCAAAAGCATTTGGAATGGGGTTCTTCCTTATGCTCTGACTAGAGTGGACTGCCCAAGCAAGTACTGCTCCTCTTTAACCACTGCAAGCTTCACAGTGGTTATGTCAGAGGCTGTGTCCCTCTTAGCAGTGGCCTGTTTTCCATTCAGTAAGATCAGATATAAACACTTAATAGTTTGGTACCCCTGTTGTCTCCAGACAACTTACCACTGGCATACTCTTTTTCTCACTTGCTGGCTCCCCCACCTTTTGTTCCCAACCTTGCCTCTGTGGACATCTATATGATACATGGCCTCACTGATTACATTAAAAACTTTTAATCCTTGATCCTGGCTGTGTACCTAAATTAGTGGTTTCCTCTGTTACTGGTAGACTCTATTGGGGTGGTTTAGGCTGACCACCATAGGTTCCCTTATATCCATGTGCAGCACTGTATATCACCTTATTGTGCAGTGATGCCCTGCTTGCTAAGTAGACATCCATTTTCTTCCCCAGCTCATCTGCAGAGTTACATTCTCAGTCTGCCAACCAGATTCTCATGTCCTCAGGCAAAGTGCTAAGGGCTTGTTCACTCACCAAAAGGTCTGCTAGCCCTTTGGAAGTGGTGACCCAACACCCACTCACCCACCTATGAAAATAAGTGCTTAATTCAGCAATATATTCACACAAACTTTAATTTGCCTTATGTCTATGCTCACAAAACGTTTTTCTGTAAGCTTCAGGTGTTAACTTAAAACATTCAAGTAAACATTTCTTTACTTTTTCATAGTTTAAACAATAAATATCAGACAGTTTAGAAGCAGCAGTTACAGCTTTACCATGGAGTAAGGGGTTCAGGAACCATACCCAGAGCTCTTGGTCAACATTATATTGTTTACATACTCTTTAAATACAAGAATAAAACTATTAAAATTATCACCATCTGTAAATTGTGGAAGAAATTTACTGACTTTTATTGTTTCTGGGGTTCAGCTATTCACTTCTTCATTACCTCCATGACACTGATGAAGAGTCAGCATCTCCCTCTCATGTTGATGTTGCTTTTCATTTGCTTTGGCCTCCAATTGCCACAGTGGCTCATTTTCTTCAGCCTCCAAACACTGCAGCCTCTCTGCTGATTCTAATTCCAAATGTTTGGCCTCCATTTCAAGTGTCTTTAACTCCAGACAGACTTTTTAAGTCCTCTGAGGAAAAGTTGAACTGTCCTGTTTCTGAGGGCTGCAAATTCCCATCACCAGACTGATTATCCTCCTGGATGCCGGTCTGAGCTCTGACTAAGGCTGAAATCATTTCGCACCGGTCCTTTGGCTTCACACACCTAGGCCAACTGGTTCTTTGTCAGCTTGCCATAATCCTTTGCTGACATCTTTGCCTGCTTTCCTTGACTAAGCTAAACTAACAAAAGATAAATAAAAACTGTTGTGATCTGAAACTCTGAATGTTTACCATGTGGCTGCTGAGAGAATGCACACATTTAATGAAAACTGCTTACAGGCTACAGAAGTTCAATATCTCACCACTGCCACCAAAATGTGACATCTCCACTCTGGGCCAATAATCAAGAAACCTGAATCCTCACCACTGACACCGGAGAGGGGCATTCATTTGGAATACAAATGGATAAACTCAATATTTCCAGATACAGACTTCTCTGCCTCAAGCACAATTTCCCTTAAGAGCACACAGGGCACACACTCAGCCCAGGGTCTGGGTGTCTCTATCTCTCTCCCTCCAGGTGTCCAATAAGACTTCCCACTAGCACAGTTGTAGGCTTAGCTCCTCAGCCGAGTGTCCATGCCAAGTCCTCCAGCAACCTCTCTGTGAAACCAGTGCTTCGAGTCCCCATTCCAAGTAGCTGACACACACACTCTTTGAGATGTAATTTTCGCACACACACACACACACACACACACACACACACACACACACACACACACACACACACACACACACACACACGTACTGTCCAGACTAGAAGGGAGTTTCACTGCCACCAGTCAGTTGCTATAAGTCTCTTAAAAGGGTATCCAGTTATACTAAGAGAAGTTACTATTAATACAAATGGTAATGTTGACCAAACAGCAAGGCTTTCAGGAGTGACCAGAGTTATCACCAAATAAATATATGCAATACTCTCAAAACTTAAATATTTTTCTCAGAGTATCAGCCACAAGGAGAAGTTTAAATATATTTAATAATAAATAATAAAAGAACATGGAAATACTAAATATCTATTTACAGTAGACACTAGAGTTTTAATCCCAAGAAATATTAAAACTAACACAGCTAGAAAGAGTCACAGTTACAGAAAATTAGACAACTATTGTCACTATATTTTCCTGACTAAGCTAAAGAGTACTGGTCTCTGGTCACTTCCTAGGGCAAGGCAAGGTGAAGTGAGTGAATGGTCTTCCTCCTTTGTCAGGTTCCAAGACCAGACTGCTCCTGAAATTTCAGTCTCCTCTAATATTAAAACATTATTTCAGTAGAGAATGACATCACACACATCTGGTCATCTGACTTCTGGTTCCCATGTACTCCCATTGCTAAAAGTTGTCCTATGTATTACCATATACACAGATAGAACTTTGCTCAGATCTGTTGCTTCTCCTGGAAATCATAAAACCATTTTAACTCTTCTCCTCCTCCTACAGAGCTACTAAGCCATACTTCTTACAGACATCACATCTCTAGCTTCATACAAAACTGTGAGATAACATATTTATGGCCTAGGCCCAGTAATTTTTAATTTCTTGCTATATTCAAAGTTTGCTGCAGCTGGATTGTGATTACTCTCTTCTCTTCCAATATCCTCTGTTAAAACATATACATTTAATTAAGTTACAATAATGCATGCACATTTCTTTTATTTCCAGCAGGGCATACTGTTGATACATCTTTAACACAAGCAAATCTCACAAATACATTTGTAGCAGAAGTATCTGCACAAATCAGTTTGATATACAAATTACATGTAATTATTTACAAAATTCCAGCTAGCTGTGCTGGCATATGTTATATATCCACTGCCCAACTTCTCCTGGCATGGGTGGCAGTATCTCCTATCATCACACAGGCCATTCCCCTTCACTGCTGTCCCCTTCCTGTCTAGTTTTTATAGTGCCAGGACAACTAATCATACCCTGATTGAATGGATCACAGTCAGAACTCCATTTCTTCTGCACCATGCAGCCAGGCATTTATTGCTTATTTTGTATGACATGTTATGACATGACCTTGTCAAGATCACTGGTACCTCTGTGACACTCTTCTGAATCAAGAACGGAAGCTGGGGAAAATCTTATTTTTGTGGGGTGGAACACTATTTTACAGCCTAAACTTTCAGTGATAGTTATTTTCTTTAAGACTTGATATCATTTTTCTTCCCTGAACTTTGGAAGGATTCTGCCATATCATATGGATAAATGCCATATTAGAGAAATGTGCTAGACCTTGGAAGTAGGTCAAAAGATGTGCAAACAAGTGGTTGACATAGTTTTCGCAGGAGTCAACCCTGAAGAGCAGGCTTTTCTCTTAGTAACTGATTCTTTCTCAACTGGGCTATTCTGGTTCAGTCTAAGTAAAAGATGCATAGTGAAAAACCTTCCACCGGAATACCTATCAGACTTAAAGCAACATATGTGCTTCCTTTGTGAATATGGCGCAGTGTGGTTCTGTTTCTAACATGACTATTAAGACATAACAAAATAATGCTTGATTTGCATAATATCTGATGTTATTTTACATTTTTTATTAAAAACTCATGCAGACATCATCCTTAGAATTACAGATGGAACAATCAGATCACTGTGGTCGTATAGTAACAATTTTGAAGACTAACGCATTTATTGGAAATATTATTTATTTACAACTGACACTTGGATTTGAAGTACAAAAATATTTTTGTAAATTTCCACCTTTTTCACATATTACATACATGCATTTGACATTCAGATTTCAAGTATAAAATATTTTCATAATGTTTTCTCCCTTCTCACCTAAGTACCCAGATATAAATAATTCAAAGCACTATTCTCTCTTTTTTAACTTAATAAAATACATCTGCATTCATGGTACTATTATGTGTGCTGAAATATCTGCAGTAGCTGACTTATAATCACAAAATAAATGTTTTAGGACCATAATAATTTATAGGTTATTGGTGTATAAATTTTACTAATATTAAAATTTGCCTACTAAATTCATCTTGTTTCAGAAAAAAAACATAATGTCCTTAAAATACCTGCTGTGCACTCAGATGAACTTTTTCTCCAAATACAAAGTGGCGAAGTACGTCATTATATCAAAAGACAATTTGTGTTTTAGCCTTTTTCTTTGTTCCTTGAGAAAAGTCAATTTAATCTTTCTGACTGGGGTTAATTTCCACAGAAACATGAAGGAAGATGAGTGCATTCAGTCATTAATAATTCATTACTTGGCCTATTTCAGCATTGTTACATGCACCCACCTAACAGACTTACTCCATTAACTCCTTCTAAACCAAATCCTGAACCTCTTATAAGAACACTTGCAGATATTTAAAGAATGTGCAGTGACAAAAATAACATGATAAAGACGATAAATCCATTTGTGAGGTATTCCCTAACGTGTACCCACCTGGAATAAATGTATCCATAATTTCATGAATTTCTATGAGTTGACAGTTTTCAAAAAACACACTCTGAAGCTACTGACTACATTTTTACCTGACACTCTTACACCATGTCAAACACAGTTTTCTTCTTAGCCTCAGTTTTAAAGGCTTATTCCTTCTGTAATCACACATGACACAAGTTAGAATACAATCTCACTGACAGAATCTTTTTGGTATGTTTATTCAGGTTAAATGCATGCTTCTTCATTGTCCCAGCACACAATTTTTCATATTTTGCCTTTAGAACTTTAGACTGTGTTTCACAGTGTCATGTCCAGGGGCTGTTAGTGCCTTGTGCCAAACATTTCTTATTTAAAATATTATTGTTATTTTATTATACTGGAGTGCTGCCACTTAGTTTAAAATTAAGTAGGGCAAGATTCTACATTCTGTGGTGGGTAGATTTGCGATATTCTATGCTTTTAGTTACCTGTATGGTACACATTACATCATCATGTTTGATATTCATGACTGATCTAACCTGCTCTGTGATGAAAAGATTCATGCTCAGATAAAGGGACATTGAACAAGCACACAGCTAATAGCATTGTAAAAAGGCATGATGTTATTTTTTTGGGCAAAGATCATAGTATAAAATGCACCAGGTGTGTCAGGATCATATAGTCAAAGAACAAATAAATAAATATGTTAAATCCACATATTAAAAAAAAAGATAAATAAATATATTAATAATTTCTGGAAAGGCTCATATATAGCTTGAGTGCATGTCTGGCCTCTGCATGGTTATTGTCTGAGGGACTTGTGTAGTGGTATACATTACTTTTAATTTAATTTTTCTTAAATGCAATACACATAGCCTCACAACTATTTTATGTAATGAAATTATTATAAGAAAAGTATGTAATCCTACTAGTCCTGAAGTGATTACATTTTGTATTTGCTGATGGATAATCCTATCGTTTGTAGCTTGTAATGCTTCCACTCTAAGCTCTGAACAAGATTATTGTCAAATAAATATAGTGCTGCTCGTGTGGGTTTTAATCCAAGTCAGCCCTACCAAAATTAGGCTCCCATATTCCTATGACACAGTACTGTTAAGCTCACATGACAATGGCCAAATTTTTTTTGATTACTTACATTCATCAAAAAAGTGGGCAAACTTGATTATAGAAAAAGGGGCCCACTTTCCTCACCTAAATAAAATATTTACTGCTACTCCTCAGTTTTGTTATAATTTCCAAACTTTATGGGGTTGTTCTTATAAATCTTACAAGGTTTCTGCCAAAAAAACTCTGAATTTTGAACTCCTAAATTCACCAGACCTGCAAGTACATTTGCAGTGAGCTGCATTCCTGTTGATCCATCACTTTACATTTATTTAAAAAAAAAAAAACAGAGCATGCAAAATGAAAGCAAAATGTAATTTCACTTTGTTACTTACATTACAAAACTTAGTAAGCAAATAGAGGGCATGCAGCAAGGGCCTACTGAAATAATAATATAATTTTTAGAATTTTCAATTTTAGGTAACATGGAATTTATTTTGTAAGGTTTCCTGTCCTGAGCAACTGTTGTCAGCATTTTTACTATATATTACTAATTTTTCTACTTTTGTCCTTGTTACATACTAAGAGGTAAAATTTGGGGAGATGAGTCAGTCTCGCAGCTGATCTTACTGCAGTAAAGAAGAGTGGGGGCAGGGGTGATTGTCACACCTCAACATATTGCAGTTAAGATGAACAAGGGGCAGAGGTGTATATCATAACTGATCATACTGTAGTTAAGAAAAGCAGATATCCCATTTAGCATCAGTAGGTACACTGTGACTGCTTACAGCACTTAGTAGTTCCTAGACAGGCATTTCTTTGTGTAGATGAGGGTATAACTCCTTGCTAGCTTTAGTCCAGTACTATATTTTATTATCAATGCAACATTACAGTGAATAAGAACCACACAAAATAGAGACAAAATGACAACAGCCATATGTGTGTGTGTGTGTATATATATATATATATATATATATATATATATATATATATATATATATATATACATATACATTTCAGTTCATCCAGTTAAGCCAGATTATCAAACTGGTTATCAGGGTTTGAAACTTTTTTTTTTGGGGGGGGATGATGATTTTTGGCATAGGACTACCTAGCTTGGTTCATGTCCTCCTCCACCCTTCATTTTACCCCTTGTTATCTTGCTTTTCATCACCGAAAGTGAGAGAATCATCCTTACATTTTTGAGAAGTGGGTCCCTAAGTGATACTCACCAGCCCTGTCTTACATCAGTTAGAAATTCTGACAAGAACACCCAGCTGTTATTATAGTCCTCTTGGCCATTTTACTTTGATATCTGGATGTAAAACAACTTGTTCTTCTGTGTGTATTATTTTTTTCATAAATCAATTGTTTCCTTGTAAGCTTTGCTAAAGCATTTATAGTTATGGCATATCTGTAGTAATACAGTTGAGCCATTTAAAACTATACAGTTTAGATCCATGGCTACCATTTTGGCATTATCTGGAAATGGTTTCTTTTTTTAATTGTTTCATTGGTTTCTTTGTCAAATTGTTACCTTCCAAATATTAGCCATTTACATCATACCTCCACTGTTCCTTTAGCTACAGTTTCCACTGTTTCCTGAGGTTGGTATCAACTCGTGCTTGACATAATCAAGTATTGTGTGGACTTGTGCAAGGATCTGAGCCCTCATGTTGACAACAGCTATTTCATACTGTAACCATAAATATCATGGCAAGTATAGAGATCTCCTGGAACAACATCACATTAATCAGGATTTGACACAAGAATGGTTAAGAAGAGGTGAGCTGAAACCAAAGGATGAAAAGTTAATAATGGCAGCACAGGATAGTGAACTATGTACATGTTGGTTTACAAAGTCCATTGAACATGTGAGAGAAATAGACAAATGTAGGTCTTATAAAGAACGAATCGGTCACACATCTTGCTGCTGGGTGTGATATTCTTATAGCAGAGGGCCTGTACACTGAAAGGTGCATTGATATGGCAAGATTGTTACATTGGGGATTATACAAACACTACAATACAGAAGTAGCTGAAGCATGTCATTCTGTATGAACTGTGGAAGGAGTCTGTTCTGGGCACAATGCAGGTTCTGTGAAGAACACTTTTGGTTAACATCAAAGATTGAAACAATACTAATTCATGAACTTTAATTGTAGTCTGACTTAGGAATTGAGTCAATTCCTGTCATGGTATTAGAAACCCAAAAAACGTGGCGAAATTAAACTGAGAGAGTAACCATTCTTTTTGTCTCTTAATGTAGGTATGATCTACCACACAGACCTTCTCTTCAGCTTTGTTTGATCTATGCAAGGAGCAGTACAGTTAAACTAAGTAACACAGCAAATATGACTCATATGTCTTAGTTATCCATCACAAACTTTTTAATTACTTTTCTGTGTTGCCACCCACTATGCATATGAGGCTACACCTATTTGAAAGCAGAGTAATGTATACTTCCCTGCATTTAGGCATATTGACCTTTACTGCCTTCTGCAATACTGCCCTGAACTAATACATGATTTAGGGTGCTTTGCTTGTGACAGAAAAATGTTTGCCCTTTCCCTTCAGGCTTTCTGGTCTTCTGTTACCCATAATGCTAAGTCTCAATCTGGTGTTGTCAATTTACATTCTGTCTTCAACTGATGGGTTCAGATCCGAGATGTTGGATCCCACTTGGCCACCTGTAAAAGTTCATGGCGATCCAAAACTCTCGAGCTTCTTCCTTACCCATAATGCATCATCCCATTACCTCAGATCTCATTTGCTGCTGTTAGTTGAAAGACGTGGTTATTTCACTCTCGAGTGATCAAATTAGATGTGTAATTTTTTTTGTATCTTTTGCTTTCTAATATCTCTTTAATCATCTTCTATCTTTTCTACCTTTGTACTAGTGTACTCTAGATACTATCATTAGCATCTCTCTGTAATTTCTTTCTCCCTTACTCTTTACATTTGACGTAACCTTACTATCTTTGGAGGTAGTCCCTTTTCCCTTTTTTTCTTCCATTATAAAAAAAATTCTATATCTAATTTTAAGGTTTTCATTTCCTACCTTCATTTGTTGTGCTTAAACTTTCTATAGCTTTTACAGTCCTCTTGTTCTATTGTTGTTGTTGTTATTATTTTTCCTGTCATGGCTGAAAAGGAAAAGACTCCAGCAGGGTTTAAGAAATGTGGGAAATGCGGCCAAAAGATTCCCTTTTCTTTTTATTTATTTAATTTTTTTCAAATAATTTTTTATTTTCCAAATAATATAATGTTTAACGATACAATCATTAATAAAAAAGTATTATAAACTTTTATATACACTATGTATAAGTGACCTGAACAAAGGAGGGGGGAAATTAATAAAATATATGAAATTAGTAACAAAAATTTATAATATTCAATTAATAAAGTATATAGTTACACATTAGTTATTTAGAGTTCATTTTTAATGTCTCAATAAGAGTTAAAAGATTCCCTTTTCTGATGTCCACACTCATTGTGTCTACTGTCTACAACCCCTTCACTTACAAGAAAGTTGTGCGATCTGAAATGCCTTTAATCTCTGTGCTTCGGTAGAGTGCAAAAATAAGTTAATCTTAAAAGGACTTCTCCCATCCTCCTTTGGTGATGCTATTTCTGGAGAATCATCAAAAAAATTATCTAAATCATCTCTGAGCTCTTCTTCAGTTTCACTGAGGACTTCGGAGAAAGTTTCTAAAAGGCCTTTCTTGGATCCGACAATTTCTTCAGGTCTGTTTAAAAAGAAGAAAATTAAGTTGTTGGATTTGACCCCCTTGGATCAGACAAAAGAAAAGAGTACTTCTTTGGATCAGACAGTCTCTTCAGATCTGAGGTCTCCAAAAACACAGGATTCATCAGATCTGAAGACCTCCAACCGTCCCACTTTTCTGGACACTCTACCTAGGACAAGGTACTCCCCATCTGTGGACCCTGTTCCATCAAGGGTACTTTCTCCTGTTCTATACAGACCAGACTCTCCCTCCAGGCAGTCCTCTCGCTCTTCTAGGAGTCTCACAGTAGAAGATGTGGAGAGGGTAGTGAGACAGATACTCTTGGCACAGAGCCTCCCAGTGGTTGTTTCGGCTTCTACCCCTTCAGATAAGGAAACCTTTATATCTAAGACTCCACCGTTGACTGTTCCTCCTCTAACTCCCTCCATGGGTTTGGAGCCCTTGGACCCTAGCCATCCAGGACCATCTTCTTCAGGTCTGAAGATCAATGTATCTTTGGATCAGAAGTTTGCTCTGAGCTCCTTTGCTCTATTGGATTCCCGAGAGCTCTTGAAGCCATTTCTAAACTGTTGCCTCTGAGGTGTTTCAGTTGATGCCACGGGCATCAGAGCAATCTTTGCACTTCAGAGCTTTGGCAAGGGTTAGTTCAGCTCTGACTCCTGCCACAGGGTGGCTTTTCTTGGAGCAGGTTGGGACCAGGGATCAGAAAGCTCACCTTTCAGACCCAGGTTTCTATTCCTCTCTGGGAAGGTTGGTGTTTAGGACCTTGGAGAGAGCTCTGTCAACTTCCATGACATGGACTGGTCCTATTCCCTTGGGCTTTGTATCCTCTGCTCGGTGTCAGGAGTCTCACCTTACCCTCCCACAGGGGCAGCCGGTACCAAAACCTCAGGACACTCAATTGGGTATTTCTACCTCTTCCAACACCTCCCAAGATTATCCACTGAAGGGGACCCTCAGAAGAGGACATGTAAGAGGAAGCATCTAGATTCTCCTGAATCTGTCATGGAAGACACAGATTTTGAGGAGGACAAAGGATCCCCATGGTCACCTCCTGTGGATGTCTCATTTGGAGACATCCTTGAAATCCTAGAACAGAGAGGTCTAGAAGCCCAGCAATCCTTCATTGGATGAATCTGTGCTCCTTGTGGCTTTTGGTACCAACCCATATATGTCCTGGGTGATTCCGCTTGCCAATGAGCTCCTAGATTTTGTCTCGTGGTGGGCATGGAAGGATCCTGATTCCATTGAGTCCATACCAAAAAAGCCTGACAAAATTATGTCTCCTCCAGAAGACAGACAGCTCTGGTCCAAGGGCCCCCCCTGTTGATCCCCCAGACCACAAAGGATCCTGAACTTACTCAAGATTGTTTTTAGTGCCAAAGAAAACAGGGGACTAGTGATCAGTTCTGGATCTCAGCAATCTAAACAGATTTGTTTGAAAAATGGTTCAGTCCATTCTTCCATCTCTGGAAAAGGATGACTGGATGTACTCAATAGATCTCCAGGATGCATATTATCATATAAAAATAAACAGGTGTTCCAGTAGATTCTTATGCTTCTGGCTGGGAGACAGTCATTATTAGTTCAGAGCACTGCTCTTTGACCTCACCACAGCCACCAGGTGTTCACCAAATGCATGGCAGTGGTAGCGGTTCACTTGAGACTGCAAGGATTCTGTGTGTTTCCATATTTGGATGACTGGCTCATTACCACTCTGATCAGGCATGAACTCATTATGGTGAAAGAAGAGGTAATCCACACTTGCACAAGATTAGGAATAACCATAAATTTCGAGAAGTCAAATCTAGAGTCAACTGAAATTCTAGAATTCATAGGAGCGTTACTAGACACAAGATCAACAATACTCTCTCTTCCCCTTTCCAGAGTTCAAACCTTAAGGTCACAAGGCAACAAAATACTTTACAGTAGTACAATATCAGCTTGCTTAGTATTACAAGCTCTGGGATCAATGGTAGCAGTGATAACCCTTGCTCCACTAGCCAGGTTTCACATTATAAATTCTCCAATGGATGCTCACATCTTAGTGGTCGATTCTTCATCTACTCTTGTCAGCTCCAATATGAATTACAAACTCTTGCAAGAAAAGTCTGATATGGTGGATCCAAGTGGATCAGATGCTACAGGGTCGTCCATTTATCCCCTCACAGCCCAAGCCTATAGTGACTACAGATGCTTTCCAGATAGGGTGGGATGAGCATTATCTAGGAAAGACAGTTCAAGGCATATGATCCCCTGAAGAGGGCAATTTGCATATCAGTGCTCTGGAGTTGAGAGCAGTGCTTTTAGCATTGCAAGCCTTTCATAATGCTCTACCATCAGGAATGATTGCATTTCAAACAGGCAATATGTCAGTGGTTTGGTACATCAGCAAACAAGGAGGAACCAAATCATATCCTCTATGTCAAGAAGTGCTAAGGGTGTGGCAATGGGCAATATCTTTCAACCACTTTCTCTTGGCAACGCATATTCTGGGGAAGTCCAACGTGCTGGCATACAAGCTGAGCAGGTGCATACTGTTACCTCATGAATGGTCCCTCAATCAGAAAGTGTCATAACAAATCTTCCACAAATGGGGCCGGCCATGCTGTGACCTCTTTGCATCCCCCCCTAGACAACAAGTGCAGCAGCTACCTTGCCCTGATTCCCCCACAGGGGGAGTCACAGAGGGATGCTTTACTTCACAATTGGCCTCCTAGATTGCTTTACGCATTTCCCTCAATTCCTCTAGTCCCAAAATTCTTTTCAGAGAGCTGCCAGGTTGAAGACCAAACTTATCTTCATTGTTTCCTTTTGGCCTTAACAGATTTTATTTCCCTTCCTGTGGCCTTATTTAGTTCACCAACCTTGGATTCAGGACCCAGTTCTGGACCTCTTGTCTCATCTGACCAGCTTGACATATCTGGACCTTCCAAACCCTGAGTGGACACCTTGATTTCACCAATTCCAATAATAGCCACACATTCTATGCTCTCTTCCCATATGCATCACATCTTGCTGTCTTCCCTTAAGCCGTCTGTCACTCATCTGGTCAGGTTAAAACAGATGAACATTCGTGGGTCCTGTTCAAGCAGCTTTATTATGTACAAACACATCAAGATTGAGGCTTAATAACTTTAACTTTAACTTAGATAAACTTATAAACAAGCTAGCTATCACACTCATACATGCTTACTCTCTGGCTGCACTCTCAAAATGGCACTAAAGCTAGCACATGCTTGCTATTTATATACACATGCTGACCTTGAAATGCTTCTTAAAGGTACAGCACACACACACCATTCTACACCGTCCACTAGAAAACTATACATTAGTAAGTGGAAAAGATTTGTGTATTGGTCTAGTCAAAAGCACATAGATCATTGTTCGGCACCAGAAAGTCATGTGCTAGACTTCTTGACACAACTTTATAACCAGGGGGCTAGTTCTTCAACAGTGAGAGTCCAATTAGCAGCAATTTCTTCTAACTTCCACAATGGATTTGATGGCTACTGACTTGCTTCTCATAAACTACGTAAAGCCTTTTTGCTTGGCACAGTTCTTCTTAAACCTCCCTTTAAAGACCCCATGACACCATAGGATCTCAGTCTGGTACCGAAATCCTTGATTCTACCACCCTTTGAGTCTGCCCTTGATTGTGACCTGAAATGTTTGTCTTGGACGGCATTATTTGTAAGACGAATTTCAGAAATGCAGGCATTGTCAGCGAAACTTCCATATCTCATTTTTCATAAGGACAGGATATCTTTACAAACTAATGCACCCGTTTTTGCCCAAGGTGGTTTCACAAGTTAACATCAATCAATGTATTAATCTTCCAGTATTCTTTCCAAATTTTTCCAACAAAGGAGAATATTTACTACATTTGATAGATGTCCATAGGCAATTATGTTTTTATCTTCATAGGACAAAAGATATCAGAAAAACAATCAACTGTTTGTTTCATTTGCTGTATTGAAGTTGGACGCATCTGTTTCTAAAGTCACTTTGGCTAAATGGCTTATTGACTGCACCTCCTTTATTTATAACAAGACTGGAATGGCCTTGCGGCACAAGGTACAGGCTCATTCTACCAGAGCTGTAACTACCTCTTCAGTCTTCTACTCAAGGACTTCCATGGATGATATTTGCTCAGCAGATACTTGGGCTTCCCCTCACATGTTTATCTCTCATTATAAGCTGGATCTGGTGTCCAGGGGTAGAGCATCTTTTGGCTAAATGGTGCTCAGAAATATCCTTCCTTGAATCCACTCAGGGTTCAGATAGCTGGGGACTCTGTCCAACCAGTCAAGGACGGAATGAAAATTGACATCAGATAAAAAAGTTATGTACTCACCATAATGTTCCATCTCTGTTGTCGATTTTTATTCCTCCTTGACTCACCTTCCACCAACCCCCAACCTTTCTAGGTTTCTTCTAAGAGAGCGAGAGGATATAACAATTGGGTTGCATCTTTATGCCTTTACTAACTCCAGAAATGGCATTGCCCCTTCCTCTCTAAAACTCTGTATCTTTTCTCTTCATCCAAATTGAACAAATATATGTATAAATTGTAAGAGTACCTTTTTCTTAGTGCTTGTAAACAGGATCTGAGGTAATGCGGAGGATGCGTTATGATTAAGGGAGAAGCTCGAGTGTTTTGGATTGCCACAAGCTTTTACAAGAGGCCGACTTGGATCCGACATCTCAGATCTGAACCCATCAGTCACAGAGGAAGAAAATCAACAACACAGATGGGATGTTATCGTGAGAACATAACTTTTTTTGGGTCCCATAGAGAGAGAGAGTGCAGTCATACCCACTGCTCAGTATCAGGTACACTGGGTACCAAACCATTTTTTGAGGTATAAACTGCCTTTAAATGTGAAATAAGGTTTTAATCATAATAAGGTTAGAGCTTATTTACCAACGTCCTTAAAAAGGAACATGGAAATGTACTAGTTGTAACGTACGTAATGGTATTAATATAACTACAGGCTTCGTGCATTCTAAAACAAGCAAATAGTTATTCTTCATTTGTTATGCAGATTAGAATAGCAGCAGTTATACAGCAATACGCAAATGCCTTAAATTTCATACTTGAACAACATAACAGAGTCTCCATGTTAGAATGTGAGAGCATAACAATGAAATACAAAACAGAAATATCAACAATGCCTTAGCTGGGCTTATGTTAGAATGTGATAAAAGTGGTAAATTCAGATTCAAATATTGCAATACATTTCAAATAGTAAGTGAAGCGGAACTTAGATTAGTAGCTAGAAAATCTAGTGCCATTAATGTAGTACTGCTAAGGTTAGAATATTGCCTCCTTCTCATGGCACTACACTCCCACCAAAGTCTACAGTGATTACAGAAGACAGAGAATAAAATATTATGGTTTGTACATTTCTCCCTTACCTATGAACAACACTGCCTTACTTTACATATGGTCAGCTGTAGAACTTCATTCCTACTGAACACTGTAACATATAGACTCCTTATTTATGGTTACTGTCCACCTCTCAGGAACTCCCTGCATTTTCAGAAACCATATTTACTCATTAAGAAACACAGATTATAACCTAATTACTACAGCATCATGCACTCTAGCAACTATTGAAAGTGCTTTTAATAAATTAACACCAGAGCACACAAAATCAAATTCTGCTCACTGTCTGGTCATTCCCCTACCTCAAGAACCTCAGATGTACAATGAAAAGAACATATAAAGACACTAATCAATGTCACTGCTTTGATAATCTTGGATAATCAGAACAGACATGTAAACATAACAATACATTAGCACACTATTTTCTCATACCAACAGGTGGAATACCTCCCTTCCTCATGCATCCCCTCTGATTAATACACATCCTGCTTCTTCATACATACCTCACTCATTTCTCCTTATTTGTCTTCCTCCTCTGTATCACTCCCTCTGCCCGCTTCAAACATACCTCCCTTTTTCCTTACTCCTCTACCTCACCCTACATCACTCTCTTCACTGCTTTTCCACTTAATGCACATATTTCATTTACTTTCTCTCCCCCACTTTACCCTTTTGCTCCTACTTCCACATCATTACATGCTTCTTAAATCTTCTGCTAAAAGCTATATTGCTTCCTCCTATTATTCCTGCAATCACCTCTTGACTTTCATACTAACTGTTTGCAAGTACTCTCTTAAATCCAGTTTTTATCATGTTGCCTGTTACTATGTGAACTTTGTTGAATTGCGCATTATTATTGACAACACTACTTGTAAAGCACTAACCTACATAAAAATATATATTTTTTTCTTTTCAAGGAATTAGCCTCTTGTTTTATATTAGAACTGGTTTACTATCATAAATGTGACACACAGGTGATTTAGACAACCAATGCCTACAACCTTTCCAAGAAAGTTGGCAAACAAAATACTGGCATACCCATCACAAACCCCATATCCTAAAAGTGTGGAAATCCTATACAGTTTTCTGGAATAGAATATTGCTTAATTTAAATAGTTTCACAACTAAATCCCTTAAAGATCCTCCCTTCCTGCCTCTTTCTGTCCCTCCCTCCAACAATATAAAGTAGGCTAGTGCACTATATAAATTCTGGATGTCTGTAACTGATAGGGATTTTATTCTTTCTTCATCTCTAATTCTTCTATATATTCTTATGTTATGCTAGTGCTTTATTCTACTTAGTTAAAATCCATCATAAATTTTTATTTACTGGTCAATATATTTCATCTGTACATATTTATTTTGTTTTTGTGTATAGTTTTCTTGTATTGTATTATTTGCTATTCTTGTAAGTTTGTACTCCCAGAGTAAGCCTGAAAGTGGTCCAAGGAGATTCTGCTACCTTAAATAACAAGTTTTAAATAAATAAAAAATGATTAAGTAAATAAATAAGCAAATGAATGAATGAACAAATTAATAAAAATTACTATCTACTCTCTGATGGAGGTCTCACATCAAAAACTTAACATTTTTCACAATAAATTGTTGAGTTTTCTTTCATGGTTCTGTGTACTTGTTGGTTCATATTTTAATTATGCTGAATTATTTTGTGTTTGAGTCACTATGTCAGATGTGCCGTTGATTTATTATTATAGACATTATTTCATTAACAGTTACGTACAGGCAACACCATGGAGTCAAAGGATTTTTGCATTATTCCAAAGACTTGATAATGCACCCGCAGTGTACCCTTTTAGGCCTATAAGAGGAAATTAAAGGTACTGTGGAGCAACTATTTAATGTATATCTACTTATGCCTCCATTTTGTGTTTTTACATTTCTGCTGAGCTTGAAATATGTCCTCTTAGAACAGTGCTCTACCATGTTTAACAGATAGATATATAGGTCAGTAGGCAGACAAATATTTATATAATTTTCAATTAAATTAGAAAGGAAAATGTTTGCTTGCACAACATTTCTTTGGAAAAGCCACACATTTTTGGACTATCTGAAGGTGTAATATATATATCCTGAATGCTGGGAAATTTAAAGTAAATGACATATGGAACTGAGCATTTACATTTCTTGAAGGAATGACAATAAATCAACCTGGTTGCTAGTTTGAAATACATGAAAGAAATTGCTAAATATGCAGAAATAACTGAAGAGATCAGATACAGGAATTAGAAAATTAAGAAAAGACATTTGAGCATCATGCAGACTTTAAGAAAAATAAAGCAAGTTTTATTAAACAATAAAGATTAAGGCTAGAGTCTAAAGGCTGTTAAAATGAAAGAAAAATCAAACAGTATGAGCAGGACATTAAAATGCATGCATTTTTAAATGAAAAATGCTACTTTCAAAGGTAAAGATGTTAGGTATTATCATAACCTCAAAAGGACTTTCTATGGAAATATAGCAAAATCTGCAAAGGAAACTGAAAAAAATGTTAACAATAGTAACAGTTACAATAATAGTAATGACTGTTATATTAAAACTCTTTGCAAAGATGTACAAGATGTGAATGGAATATCTGAAGGTGGTAAGCCTAATTTATCACAACTGATTGATGGGAAAAGAAGTGACTTCCTCTGGTTCAGGGATTAATGCTATTGTTTCACCTTAAGAAGAAAATACCTCTGACTTCTTGAGTTCTTGCCATAGTTGGATGAACTCAAAAGGAAACACTCTTTACGGACATGAGTCAAGGAGAAGTAGGATGAGAAGGTCGGCAAAGGGCGCAGTGGCAAAGAAACGTAGTGCGTAAACAAGCAATTCATAACATCATGCAGGTAAATGGACTCATTCTGAATCAACCCAACTGTGTCCTTAATGAGGACAAATTTATGTTACTTAGCAAAGAGCTTGTACTTTATTCTGAAACCCAGTACAGATGTAGTGGAAATCTTATCAGACTTGCAATTGTATATAAGAAGCTTAAATCTGGAGGTCTTGTTTAGAGGGAATGAATCTTCTGACAAGTAGAGTAGGTTCATAATTTCATAGGTAGTTACTAGGCTCACGGTCTAGTGGACCTTTCAGAAGCCTAACCCAAATTCTTAATTGCCCCTAGGCACTGTCATAGTTGCACAGTAGGCAAACAAGGGTTGAGGGAATCAAATCCTGTACTACAGAAACTATAGTTTACAGCCTTAATCCTCTGTGCCAACTGATGGACACAGTAGTAGTATGTGTATTATACATATTTAAGATTTTACATGTCCTCATCATCAAGCTACTAAACTGTTCACAGATTTATGTGAACACAATATTAGAGACCTGCATTTTGGTAAAATTGAACACTATAATATTCTAACTGCAATAAGAATATTTTGCATTTAATAAACTCTATGCAAGGGTTGACATAATAATTAACTACCACATAGGCAGCAATCTACTTAACACCAAATGCGTGATAAGAGACCTTGGGACCCAGGTGGACAGTAGTCTCTCCTTTGATAGACACATCACCACAGTAGTCAGGAAGTCCTTCTACTTGGCACACCTCATCATAAAAGGGTTCTCATCCAGGAAAAAAGAGGTCATTGTTCCCCTCTACTCATCACTCATTAGACCCATTATAGAGTACAACGCCCCTTTTGGAATGTACCTCACAAGACATCTGCAGCAGCTGGAAAGGCCACAGAAGTACCTCACAAAGAGGATTACTGGCCTCAAACAAATGCCCTACACTGACCGCCTCAAAAACTCCAGCTTTACTCTGTAGCATATTGCCTACTCCGAGGTGATCTCTGCCTAACATATAAAGCCATGTCAAACCCAGAGCTGTTGGACATGCTACACCTAAAGAAATCCCAATCCCTCCGAGCTACATGCTCTAGGGACCTAAACCTTGTCACCACAATAAACAGGACACAGAGGAGGGATAGATTCCTGTCCCAGAGACTTCCTGTACTCTGGAACAAGCTACCCATCTATGTCAGGCAAAGTTCTTCATTAGCACTCTTCAAGAAAAATCTTGATGAGTGGATGGGAAATAGGAAATACACCCCGGGGATCACTTCTGTGTCTCTGCTGGACAATGCACAGGAAAATAACTTTCTTGGGTGGCATAAGCTATGGGACCTTGCTGGCTAGGCTTACGTAGGCCCTTGGGCCGATAGCCTAGTACCTACCTATGAACCTATGAACCTATAAAAAGGGTGGTAAAACTGTAGTAAATAGAAAAAAGGATATTATAAGTATTTATGGCATGGTGTCAGATGATGTTATATCACCTAGCTGAAGACAATACATTTGATGAGCTTGAAAGGAACTATAAAGATATGATTCATGATTTTCTATAGAAAATATGATCTAACAACAATTATATGACTATATCATTAATGTTAATGACAAGATGTCACATATTTATGGGTTACCAAAAATCTGTAAGAATATGGAATTCCCTGCTTTAGACTTATAGTTTCATTGTGAACTACTGTACCAAATTTTCTACATTTTATGTCTAAACTTTTAGGTTAAACCAAGGACATAAGAGATTTGTTAGGGAAACATTTGGATATCAGTGTATGTTAGACAGAAATACTGTTATCTCTTGATAAAAATTACCTTGACACTAGTTTCACACAATAAGGGAGGGTATAGAAAAGTATTGAATGATTGCTGTATAGGTTGTCCAACTATAATAACAGCTTAATTCAGGTTTTTCTAATCCCGGGTGAATTGAATTTATGTTATATAACAATTTGCTCCAGTTTGAGCTGAAGTGCTATTTACAGCAAAAGAAGACAGCAGTGGTACCCTGTGGTGTCTGCCTACACATACAGCTATTTGGCATAAAAAAAATTTCATACCTTTCTGCCTCATAAGCTTGTCAGGCTATTATTACATTTTGCTGCTTTATAGATGACAGTTCCTTTTTTATTAGAGAATTTATAATATGAGTGAGGTCATGTCTTTACTTGAATGCAGCTATGCAACACTAAAGATTAATAATGAATTTAGTACTAATAAAGTCACCTCCTTAGATGTAGAAACATATAATGATAATGAGAGCAACCTGTAAAGTTATATTTATAGAAAAACAGGTGATATCAATAAAGTCCTTAGATATGATAGCTGTCATCCTTCCTGTGTTAACTGTAACATCCTAAAGCCATTTTTATAGTTGTACAAACTATATCAGAAGCTCTTACACAAAAGAGTACTATAGAGGTTACATCAAAGGAAATACATGTGCCCACTGGTATGTAAGCAATACATTTTAACTGAGGAAGCTGTATGAAGAAATGAAATTAAGCTGTATTTGAAATGTATCGTGGAGAATGAGCAAGGTCTGTTTAAGAGGGAAAGAGAAATGTTTTGTATACATGGTTACAAAATATTCAGCAGTCTGGAGACAGAAAAGTTAAACAGAGCTGGGATATTAATTTAAATAATACAACAGGAACAAATAGACTGGGCAGCATGCCATATTTTGAAGTATGATGTTAATATGAAAGAAGTTTTGAATCATAATAAAGTTACATCTTATTTACGAATCCCCTTAAAAGGAACTTTCATATATACAGGTTATAGCAGGTGTAATGATGCTAATATAACTCATATCTTCATCTATCCTGGAATTGGCAAACAAATATTTCTTTAATGATTGCACAGATCACAGTAGCAGATGCACTATATATGTAGCATTGTGTGAATGCCTTAAAATGTTATGTTGTAAAACAGAGTGAAGTCACCATATTAGGATACTACAGCATAAAATGAGACGTGAATGTAAAAGATAAGCAGAACTGTTGCCTAATGAACACATGTTAGAATGTGATGAAAATGGAAAATTCAGATTCCAAATAGTACAAAACATTTTAATTAGTAAATGGAGTGCAGACTTTAGGAAAGTATTACTTCAGCAGGGATGTAAGAATCAACTGTGCCTCAATCATTATAGTGGGTTGTTATTAGCGGTAAGATATGAATTAAATCAAGCTTCAAGGAGCAAAGAGAGAAAAAATTGTGAAGAAATAGCATAAGGGGTGCATTTTATTAGAATTTTTGATGTTAGGTAGTTTTAACTAGCTTGAATAGTGCCTTTATACAAAATATATGTTATATAGAATATATATTAATTGTTTGTGGGATTTCAAGATATGTGTGTAAATAATTACCATTCAACTATATGCACTGTGTTGAAATCATATGTTGTCTGATATAGCTCCTTGTCAATCAAAAGCTAACATTTTCTGTAATTAGTGAATATTATTCTATAGTTGTAAATGATTTCTGGCTCATGATGTAGTTAAACTGAATTATTTCATATATTTAAGTCACTATTTCTGCTACATTGTTATTGTTTTGTAATTCCATTGTAGGCAAGGCCAGCAGCAGGTGAAACCTTAATGTCTGAAATTGGTAATGGAGTACACTTCTCCACTCTTTTAACTCTGCCCACTAACTCAGGGACTTTAGATGCCTCACTGAAAATTGTTAGAAAATGTACTGTGGATAACTATGTCTGAAACTATGTCTGAAAGTCAGTTGTGCAGAATGTGACTAATCAGTCCCAGGTGCTTCTGAACACCTTTGGTGAAAAGGCCACAGTTTGCCCTTCATTTTTTTTGTCTGTTGCTATCTAAGAACCCAACAACTGAAGAAATATCCAGCAAACAAAAATGGCACCAAATCATCGAGTAACTCCCACCAGAAATCAAGACCCTTACACATCCTAAACAATTTAAGACAGCCATCAATGAGCACTTTAAAAGTCACTGGTCTAGCAACTGCACTGTCCCTCCTTAAACATTCCCTACTTCCTATACCTTAATCTACTTTCTGCCCTTAACTCACTATTCTCACTAGCTCTCTCTAATCTTCCTTGACTACTCTTTCTACTGTTTTCTAAAATCTATTAAGCAAATCATCTCAGAGAAACATTCTATTGTAATTGTCTTGCCTTCATGTAACTACATTATGATAAAACTGGGTTTTTGTAACCACTTACCCCAAAAACTATATTCATCTTAATGACATATTTCTTTTTATACATCTTGAAATAGTTTCGCTATACTCCTGATTATTGACACTGTATAACATTGTATTGCTACTTAATGCCTTGTAATAATTCTGTAACATTGCTGTTTAGTGCTAATTTATAATGAAAATTGTATAATATGTTGGAGCTTTTCTCCCCGGGCCTCTGCTGAAAAAGGGCTCTTCAGGTCAGTCGGACAATCCTGGTCAACAAATGTAAAATAAATAATAAATAATTAAATAACTCAGTATTTAATAAGAGCTGATGTAGAATACGAAAATCCTTTATTCAAGTAGGTCCAAGAGAAAATAAACACAAGCGCTTTCGCTCAGGGTAATCCTGAGCTTTTTCAAGTGAGTACAAAAGCATTTGCTAAAGCCAAACCTTTTTATATAACCATGGATAACACTTTAATTGAAAACAAGTGTTGTCAATCAGTTGTTGGATTCCTTAAAGGGGCTTTGCATTAATTTGAACATGAGATAAAAACTTGTGTTGTTAAAAAATATATATATATTTAACAGCTGGGTTATGCATATATAAATTACAAAACATTAAAAACGCTGTTTAAAATATAATAGAATCAAAATTAAAATAGTTAAAATACTGCTATTGCTATATGTTTACAAACACTATGCCCTTGTTTCACTACCACCTGGCACTTGCGCATCTTATCAGAATACACGACTCAGGGACCCAAGATTCACTAGTTTCCTTTTCTCTAGCTCCCACGCTCTTTTTCTTTGGTTTGATAACCTGACACTTGGTCCTAGAGTGCCTTTTTTGATATGAATTATGAAAAAGAACCAAGACTCCTATTACAAACTAACATTAAACAAAATGTTCCCTAATACTTCTAACAGAATTCTATCTCCCAGGTTCATCAGAACTTATGGATTTCCAATGTTTCCAATAGCAGTATTTTAACTATTTTAATTTTGATTCTATTATATTTTAAACATCGTTTTTAATGTTTTGTAATTATATATGCATAACCCAGCTGTTAAATATATATATATTTTTAATAACACAAGTTTTTATCTCATGTTCAAATTAATGCAAAGCCCCTTTAAGGAATCCAACAACTGATTGACAACACTTGTTTTCAATTAAAGTGTTATCCATGGTTATATAAAAAGGTTTGGCTTTAGCAAATGCTTTTGTACTCACTTGAAAAAGCTCAGGATTACCCTGAGCGAAAGCGCTTGTGTTTATTTTCTCTTGGACCTACTTGAATAAAGGATTTTCGTATTCTACATCAGCTCTTGGTTTTTTGTTCCTGGTGGCTGTGGAGTCGTGTTACTTGGATTTCTGGCATTTTTTTGGATCTTCAGTATTTAATAAACTTCTGATATACTGTTAGAGACTAAAAAGAGTAGATCAGTTTTGGCATAAACATGCCTTCTTCAGTACAAATCTATACACGTGATTGATAATATCTTTTATATAACTACCATTTCAAGTGAAAAGACCACTCCCAAAAATGACAAAACTTCAGACTGATTGTTGTTACAAATGTTCATTAGGTCCTGGAGAAAACATAGCTCTGGATGTAGATTTGTTCAAATGTATAGCTAAGGCATATAATTGATAATGAATAGAAATTCATTATTGGATGCTAGAAGTAGTCATCCACCTCATATCATTGATAATATACCCAAGTCACAGTTTTTGAGAATCAGACTTATTAGTTCAGAGGATAATAATTTTGAAATACATGCTGATGATTGTGACAAAAGAAATTACTGCCAGCACATCTAGATGGAATTTTGTAAATAATTATATGTCATTTGTGAGTATCAACATGATTTATATAGAAGTATGACAAAGGGAGATGCTGCCAGCACAGCTGTCTGGAGGTTTGTAAATAATTATATGTCATTGGTGAATATCATAATAATTTATATAAAATGCTTGTGTTACAAATGTATTAGAACTGTATGTCATGTGTATATCAGACTGCTCTGTCAGGTGTTTATGTTGAGAAGATATTTTGTAGAGTGTTTGTTCTTGAAATGTATCCACAGTGTGCCCTTCTGGAAGAGAACAGAATTGTACATGCACTAACTGTTTAAATGAATATATATTAACAGTGGAAGCTGGAATACAGGAAGTTAACTTCTGAAAAATAGCTGAAATTAAATTAATTTATGGCAGCAAGAGACACAGGTATATGCTGAGAAGCTTCTGTATTGTCTTCAGAGTGAACTAATTACTACAATTGTTTTATGACTTCCAGCATCTGCTAAAGATCTGAGGCCTATGTATTTTCACAAGTAGATGCTAAACACTGCTAGCTTCCAGCAGTGGGGGTTTCACCTGGGATAGAGTCAGATGACAAGAAATGATGTCACTCTGCAAGCTATCCCAGCAGTAATATTTGAGATATTAATTTGAGAAGTGTCTTAGTGAGAGACAGCCTTCTATATTCTGTCTTGGACCTGGCAACAATTACTAGAAGTTGCATTCACCACATCTGCATTGCTCTGAAGTAGGTTACTAGGGAATAATATAATTCTCTTAGATATAGTCAAGAATATAGTAAAGCTTAGTTGAGACATTTTTCTTTATTTATTTGAGACAGTCCTGCAATGTTGTTTTAAATATTTCCTATGATTTTGAACTCTGGTGTCACTGTGAATATATATTTAGTATTGACTTGTTATTTTATTATTTATTATTAAATATATTTAAACCTTTCATTGTGGCTGATTTGTCTAGTGATATTTAAGTTTTGAGAGTACTTTCATATTTATTTGGTGACACTGTATGGGCCACTCCTAATAGCCTTGCTCTTGATTGAACTACCATTTGTATTACTATTAATATTACACAGTAAGATTGGGCACCCTTTGCTAAGGGCCTTAAAGTAGCTGCTAAGGAGTTGGCTGGTGGCAGTGAAAACTACCTTATAGTCTGAGCAAAAGGGGGCATAGCTAGTAAACCTGTGCCAGAGTTTCTCAGGTGTGTGTGCATATGTGTGTGTGTGTGTGTGTGTGTGTGTGTGTGTGTGTGTGTGTGTGTGTGTGTGTGTGTGTGTGTGTGTATGTGTTGGTGTGTGTAAATCAAACCTCAAAGAGTGTGTGTGTGTGTGTGTCAGCTATGTGGGAAGGGCCACAAAGCACTGGCTGGACAGAGAGGGTGCTGGTGGTCTTGACTTGGCCACTCAGCTGAGATCTCAACTGTATAGGTGTGCCAATAGGGAGTCTTATTGGGAATCTGGAAAAAGAGAGAGAAACCAGCCTCGGACTGACTGTGGTCTCTGTGTGCTCTTAAGGGAAACTGTACTTGATGCAGGGAGCTGCATCTGGAAATACTGTGTTTGCCTTGTCTTCCTCTCAGTGTTATGTCCCCCATTGCTGCCAGTGGTGAGGATTGATCCAGTGGTGGGTTCTCACAATGATTTAACACATAGATGCAAGCCTTGATATTATCATAATAAGACTGTATTCCTTTCCTTCTTCTTTCGGCTTTTCCCGGTTAGGGGTCGCCACCGCGGATCAACTGTCCACTCTTGATGGGCAGTGGAGTTTTATGGTGTCGGGTTGCCAGCCTGGCACCCAACCTTCCACAGCAGGTGCACACACACACACGCAGTCACACCTAGGGCCAATTTAGATTGTCCAATCCACCTACAAGCATGTCAGACTGTATTACATGTGAGAAATTTGGCCCATGAGAGAAATAAAGGAGAAGTATTATGTTATACAGCCCAGCAATCTGCTAGTTGTGTTATTTCTGTGATAACTACTTTTGGGTTCAGTATAGCATCCTTTAAAGGGCTGATTAATAAATATTGGAACATTTTGTTAGCTGATGAGGAAGTGGCTTAATGTTTTACCTGATACATGTAAATTTACTTACAGAGGGTACCATACACAACTTCTAAATGGAGATCATAGAAATTCATTTTTTTCTACCAAATATAAACAAAAAACTATCAAGGGAAATATTTTGAGGGGTTGTTCCCCTCATGGACATTGTTCCCAGAAATTTTTTGAGGGTTTGTTCCCTACACGAACATTGTTTCTTTTGTACATGTTTGAACAAATCTAAGGAATTTTATTGTACACATGCCAGTTGCACTTTTAAGGTTAATTAGTTAATAACTTGTAATTCTGAATGTATATTTAGTAACATGTACTTGTACAGCATTTTATGTAGGCAAGACTTCCAGATGTTTTAAAATTCATATTAGTGAACATTTAAGTAATGTAAAATGTTACAAAGGTACTAACGTATTTTATAAATATAAACTGAAACATCAAGGGGCTGTTTATAGATTTATAGGAATTGTTAAATTTGACCATATACACCTAATAAATTTGGATGGCAAACTTTATTAGATATTAAAAAAAGATATTGGATTGTTACATTGGGAACTATGTTTTCTCCAGGACTTAATGAACATTTGCAATAACAGTTAGTCAGGTTTTAAATTTTTTGTGGGCATCTTATGGTAGTTATATAAAGGGTATTATTAATCATGAGTGTAGATTTGTACTGAGGAAGTGAGGAAGGCATGGTTGTGCTGAAACTGGTCTACTGATTTTTTACTCTCTGACAGTGTATCAGGCATTTATTAAATACTGAGTTACACTGGACTATTTGTTGGCATTTTTGTTTGTTGGATATTATTCAGTTGTTGTGTTCTTTTTGAATCCTTGCATTGAAGCTGCTGCCTATTTGCTCACCTTAAATCCTTTCTGGTTGGTGCTATATAAAAACCCTCAGCATTATTGGAAAACCTTGATATGTTTTTTCCATGCCCATAGCTTTCATGAAACAACTAAAACTTGCAGTATGTGCATCTACTTTCTCTTGGCTAACCCTTCTTTTATGCCATTCAAGAACATAAGCCATAGCTTTGCCAATGGAATGTGCCATAATGCATCCACTTCATTCATTCTTTACATTAACAAAATTATATATCCCTGATTTGAACAATAATATTTTACACAAAGCCATTGAATGTATTACCATCTTTCAAATGTGTCTTTTAACAGAAATGACAAAGCCTGCCGATCTGGTAATGTACTGAATACACCATTGGTACCTATTCCCTGCATATTTACATTTATTAATGAAGGTGAGAATTTTCTAAGGAGTTGTTCAAATCTTTTATGTTGTGTAATGTCTGTCACTTTGCTATTGCTTAGTGAGGCAGATTAGGGGAGACAGTTTTCTAATACATCAAAGGCATGTGTTCTCCAAAACTACCATGCCTTTCAGTATATATATATATATATATATATATATATATATATATATATATATATATATATATATATATATATATATATATATAGATCACCTACACTACACCGACATGCCACAAAGCCGACACCAAAACACTGACAACGCACAATACCGAAAACTCACAAAACCAAACACCGACACACAAAATGTAAACTACACATTACACACAACTATATATGCACTAACCTTAACCCAAACCCTAAACCTAAAGTCCATCCCTACCGCACACTTACCCTACCCGCACCCTAACCCTAACTCACTTGACCCACCCCTAAACCTAAAGTCCGTCACTATCGCACACTTACCTGACCCGCAGACTAACCCTAACGTCCGTCACTATCACACACTTACCTTACCCGCACCCTAACCCTAAGTACGACACTACCGCACACTCACCTTTCCTGCACCCTAACCCTAAATCCCTCACTATCACACACTTACCTGTCCGCACCCTAACCCTAAATCCCTCACTATCGTACACTTACCTGTACACACTCTAACCCTAAATCCCTCACTATCGCACACTTACCGAGTCGCGCTCACACGTTGCCCATGTTGGTGTTTCGGCTGTCGGGATTTCACCTTGTCGATCATATGTGTCTTCGGTCTTCTGGTGTCGGTCTTTTGGGCATCGGCTTTGTGGCGTGTTGGTCTAGTGTATGGGATCTATATATATATATATATATATATATATTTTTTTTTTTTTTTTTAAGAAACATCTTTATTAAATTATCACTTATGACATAGCCAATCATACATTTATATAAATTAAAACAAACCATATTGACATAATTGTAACTGCAAACATTATACATCACAAACCATATTGATATAATTTTAGTTGCAAACATTATACGCCACTTATAATCTACCCAATTATTGTCAGTCAAACATTGCATAGGTCATTCAAATCCTGCCTTCTTTTAAACCTCATCCCTCCATGTATTGTTCCTACAATTCTCATTTTTCTTATGTAATTTGTTCCTATCTTTTTCTAAAGATCCCAATTCCAGTCATTTTATCTTTGTTACTATATCCACTACTTCTAGTACAGTTGGTTTAAACTTTGATTTCCATTTTCTAGTAATTGCTTTCTTGGCAGCCACCATAATTAGACTCAGCAAAGGCTTACTATGTCTAGGGAATTCCAATTCTGTATCATAGGTCAGAAAAATAATTTCCCTAGATACACCAATTTGCTCACCCAGTATCTCTGATAGAGTAGCCTGCAGGGAATCTTTAAAGTCTGCCAACTCATTATACTCCTAGAAAATATGGTCCCAATTACTGCTTTCTTCCCCATCACATTTCCAGCATTTGTTGTCTACCTGAGGAAAAATTCTCTGGAGTCTACTTTGGGTATAAATATACCTACATATATAAATATTTTCAAGCAAAAATCCTAAATCTTCTAGATTTTGTTGCATATTTGGGAGACATACATATATCATCCCATTGTTTCTTTGTGAATTTCTTATCCAATCTCTCTTCCTAATCCTTTCTGACCTCCTTTGATTGATTCTTATAGTTATCATGCAATATTTTATATTATAATCTGCTAAGTATACGGTTTTTAATAGCAGCTTCTGTTCCAGATTCTACTAAAAACTCTACTAGTGTTGGTCTTTTATTTAGGACCCCCCCTATTTCTTTCTCTTTGCCTATACTCTGATATCAGTCCTTATTAGGGAAGGCAATCTCTAACCTTCAGTCCAAATAAATTCTTGGCATCTTCCCATTCTATTACCTTTCCCTACCTAGTTATTTGTTTACAATACCTTGGTTCCTTTGCTAGTTTTCTCCAATAAATTCCAGTCCTCTCTTGCCTATTGTCTGTATCCCTAATTGCAGTTATCCCTATCGGCAGAATCTCCTTTCTCCGTTTCCATGTTGGCTTAGTTCTTAGAATACTTTCTGTTACTTTAGGAATATAATATTCTGTATGATTATTGTTAGTCTCCTTAAAAATCTGCATCCAAAATCCTAGTCTCTCCTTGTTTCTTGAGCTTCCCCCCCGTTTATCATCACTCCTTTCAACTTTGAATCATAGGTTTCTGTTTGTGCTATGTATAGGAGCCTTAAATGTGTAGCTGTGAAATCAGGGTAATCCCAATTTGCCTTGTTCTACTGGAAGAATCAGCTTATCCAGCTTGACTCTTGCCATCTTCCCCTCACAGATAAAATCCTTCAGGTCTATATTTATTGGAATCCACAACTTCTCCTCTGGTTGACAAAAATATGCCTGACCTGTGTATAAGACTAAAGTTTTTGAGATATATTTTGTTTAATCTCCTCCCACATATCCTTAGCTGCCACACTGGAATCATTTTTAATTCATACTCCTAAGTTCTTCATTTTATCATGTCCCCATGAATATGGATTTGTGTGTGGCTACATAATTTACCGGTATTGCCTTTGTTTTAGCTTCATTAACTTTGTATCCTAAAAAGATTTGGAACTGTCTCAAATTGTTCCACAACACTGTAATGTCCTTTTCTAGTTTTATCAGGTATAAAATAATATCATCTGCAAATAGAGCCATCCTGCATCTACGCACAAATACCTCTCCAAATGATATTTATAATAATGTAAAATGAAATGTTCCTGTTACATATATTTGGCTCTACTGCCTGCATTTGGCACTTATTTTTCACTATCAGGAGAATGAACAAACGAACGAATGAATGAATGAATGAATGAATGAATGAATGAATGAACAAATGAATGGTGTAGTCCATTGTGTCTTCCCAGTCATGAGATAAATATGTTTTAAATAACAAACAATAATCATAAAAATATTCTGGGCTGTAGGAACAGAGAAACAATTATTTACTTACCAGCTTAAATATCGAACAGTGTATTTATATTGTGCAGTTACAAATTCCAGTATCTTGCACTTGCAACAATTTGTACTCATTACTATCATTTTGTTGTAGTTCACTGTGCTTTTTAAGCAAGAAAAAAAACTCTGTTATCAGTTTAAGGGCATAAAAAGTCTGTTTGGTTGGAATAAAAGTTTGTCCTAACATTTTTCAATGGTCATAATATTAAGGTCTTTTCTGTCATAAAAAAAATATTTTGGGCAGCAGAATTTTATTATCTCAATTCAGTTTTGGCTTGTTTTCCATTGTGTGTTTTTTTTATTTTATACTGGTGCCTTAGGTACAGCCATGCAAGTCTGAGACAAGAATGTGTAGAAGTAAGAGCTGGTACAATCCTCACAGCTAGTTTATTAATGCTTTGTGTCATTTAATTTGTCAGACAACCATCTGCTGTTCATATAGCAATTTTGCTATTAAACTAAATACCTATAATTTCACAATGTCTTTACATTATCACACCAAATTTTCAGCATATGAGTTATGAGATTCCACCTCATGAACTATGAAAATGTCATTTTGCAATTCTATGTAAAACTGTTGTTTCACAATTAATTTGTAAAAAGATATGTTTAGATAGATCTGCACAATGACAACAGCATAGCTCATGACCAAGAGACTTATACATGGTAGGTTGCATATTTGGTATGAAAAAGTATCAAGAATTATTGTAGTTATAGGTGTCTCTACAACTTAAAATATGTTACAAAAAATGAAAGTCCAACTTGTAGTAGCAAACTAACCCGAACCAATAATTTTACAGTTTTCTAATGTTTCTAACTTTTTAACCAGATTTTTAGCATGCCATCTATGATTCTCCTCCTTTTGAATTATATTCCTGTAATTGCCCAATTGTGCCCCATAATTTTATCTATCAAACAACCTTTGAAATTACTTTTTAGACAGAATTGCACAATGGCACTGCATAGCTAGTGACCTCGGAGGTTTTAAGTGTGAGTTTGAAAATTTGCTGAGACGATGTATGAATTTGTGAAGTTAGGAATGTTTGATTTTGACAAGTGGCACTCTCATTAGTAGTTGTGATGATAGGAGATAGCTATAAGAGAAGAAGTAGAGCAGAAGATGTGTAACATATTCCAGCACAGCTAACTGGAGTTTTGTAAAGAATTATATGTCATTTGAGTATCAAACTGATTTGTACAGATGCTTGTGTTTAAAAATGAATTTGTAAAGTTGCTTGTGTTAAAATGTATCAACAGTGTGCCCTGTTGGAAAGAAAAGAAATGTACATGTATTATTGTAACTGAATTAAATGTATATGTTTTGACAGAGGATACTGGAAGATAAGAGGTTAATCTCAAACTTCAAAAATAGTAAGAACATTTATCTACTGGGCCTAGGCCATAAAAATGTTATCTTACAGTTCTGAATGAAGGCAGAGATGCAATGTCTGTAAGAAGTATGGTTTACTAGCTCCTGTATGAAGAAGGGAAGTGCTTTATGATTTTATGACTTCCAGGATCTGCAGCAGATCTGAACAAAGCTCTATATGTGTGTATTGTAACACATAGTTGCTAAAATCCTGGCAGTTTCTAGTGATGGGGGATAGTGCCAGAAACAGAGTCAGCTGATCAGATGTGTGTGATGTCATTCTGTAAGCCATAAGTAATATTTAGACAGTAGTAGGAGATTGCTCTCAGCATTCTGTATTCTGTTTTGGATCTGACAGCAAGGACCACTCACTCACATCATGTTGCCTTGCTCTATTCAATAAGTAGTAACAGTAATTCTCTAGATCAGTCAGGAAAATATAGTGAGAATAGTTAAATATTGTTTTTTCTGCAACTGTGTGAATCTTTCCAGCTATGTTATTTTTAATATTTCCTGTGATTGAAATTCTGGTGTTTACTGTAACTAGATATTTCATATTTGCATGTTATTTTATTATTTATTATTAAATATATGTAAACTTCTCATTGTGGCTGGTCCTTTTTAGAAAATATTTAAGCTTTGAGAGTATTTGCATATATTTATTTGGTGATAACTGTGGCCACTCCTGAAAGCCTTGCTGTTTCGTCAATGATACCATTCCTATTAATATGAATTTCACTCAGTATAATTGGATACCCTTTTAAGAGTCTTATAATAACTGACTGGTGGCAGTGAATCTACCTTACAGTCTGGAGAAAGTTGGTAGAGTGGGTAATCTTTACCAGCATTTTCCAGGTGTGTGTGTGTGTGTGTGTGTGTGTGTGTGTGTGTGTGTGTGTGTGTGTGTGTGTGTGTGTTTGTGAAAATTAAATCTTAAAGAGTGTGTGTGTCAGCTACAGGGAGCAGGGACATGAAGCACTGGTTTCACAGAGAGAGTGGTGGAGGACTTGGCTTGGGCATTCGGTTGAGGATGTAACTCTGAAGCAGTGCCAGTGGGGAGTCTTACTGGTGACCTGGAGGGGACAGATAGAGAAACCCAGACCCCAGGCTGAGTGTATTCCCTGTGTGCTCTTAAGAAAAGTTCTGCTTGATGCAGAGAGGTCTGCATCTGGAAATACTGAGTGTATCCATTTGTATTCCAATTGAACATCCCTCTCCAGTGTCAGTGGTGAGGATTCAGGCTCCTTGATTACTGGCCCAGAGTGGGGATGTCACAGTAGTAATACCCAATGACATGACCATTACATATTGTAGAAGAGATAGTTTAGGAACATCAAGTTAGAAAACATGAAGCTACAAACATTAGATTCAGTAATGATTATAAAAATAAATTTTCCTAGCAAGTTGCCACTAGTACTAATAACGTTAAACACATCCTTTATATTCTGAGCTAAAGAAATAATGTACAGATTTGCTTGTGATCTTTAAGTATTTGCTCAGCTGCAATACCAATAACCACAGTCTTTAAAGACTATCATGTTGGTGGAAAAAAACAATGTGTGCATATCCCTGTCATCATGTTAGGTGGTACACTTTGACCAGCACCCACATTTATGTTGAAAAATCTTGACAAACTGATCTCCAGTCTATTCCATATTATACAATGGTAGTTCATTAACAGTCAAAAATGTGCATTCTGATTGGTCAGCCCAAACAGCGTGCCTGTTGTAAATCAAGCATATAGCAATAGAAAAAAGCCTGGTCACCCAGACTTCCTTCTATTAATATATGCTAAGGCTTTGCAGTTTTCTTGAGTTAAGAGGTCGAGAGGCATGTACGGAGGGCAGAGAAAAAGGCAAATCAGGTAAGTTATGCAAAAGTAAAGAAATGTTCCTCATTTTCCTTGTACTTTTTGCCTGTCTCTCTCATACCTCTAAACTGTCCAGATTTCACAGAAAAAAGAAGAAACGGAGATTGTCCTTTCTCCATTGCTTGCTTTCCAAAGCACTGAAGTACTGTGTAAGTATGGGAACATAAGTCCCATAAGCATGCACATCAACAAAGCAGCAGAATATGGAAAAAATGCGAAGAACACCACACAGCCATTATACAAAGACATTATTTAAGAAAAGTAAGTAATTTCTTTCATAAATAATGTCATTGTATAATAGCAATAACCAACTCCTGGTTGTGGCACATTGAATATTTACTCATGTTTGCCTTTGTTTAATCACATGGGCTTCCCCATCATGATTAAACCACTGCAGCCATGGTTAAATCTTTAATATACTGTGTCCATTTGTCAGTTATTGCTATACTATTACTACTTCTTCCTTACTTTGCTCAATGCCCCTGCCCTGTTCATTATCCTTATCCTGCTTCTCACCCTCACCATTCCTACTTAACAAACTGAATGTGTCTGGCTACTCCTCCTTATCTACATGCTGCCTCACCTTACCTGCCAGCTGCAAACTGTGTTGCTCATTCACCGTCAGTACACTTAAGTGTATCTGTTCATATGAAGATTGTACATGTATTACTACAGTTTTCCCCTGTTGTGGCATAGGTTAATGTGTGGTCACTTATTTTCATCTCTATATTCCATCTTCTCCTATGTTAGGTTATGAACCTTATTAAATACTGCAGTACCACAGCAATGTGTATATCCCCTGACTGCTCCTGTGCATGGATTGTCTTTCTTGGATAGTTTAAAAAAGGAAACAGGCAACTCCTGATTGGTCAAATGTCTCATCATCTACAGCAATAATTGAAGTCAAATAAGGAAAACAAAAATGTTTTTGAGGGGGTTTAAGTCCCCTTATACTCCCACACTTCACATTTCAAAATATGCCAGCTCTGAAACTGCTCAACCTGGGAGTAAGGGAAAAACTCTCTTACCCCCAAAGTTTAGTGACATAAGGTGGTGAGCTTTGAAACAGCCTGTCACCTGGAGGAGTGGTTTCAGCTCAGAATCTATAGTTTTATTGGCCGTTTTGGGCTATTTCTATTCCTTTCATCCTTCTGTTTCAAAACCCGTGTTTGGGCGGTTTTGCGCACCTTGCAGTAGGATTTAACTGTGGTTAAACTATTCCTGGTGCCAGAAAGTCTGCTCTTCAGATTTTCCCTTAGAACTAGCCAGTCTTCTAGTTTTAGTGCTCAAAACTGTTTCTGTTCTCTTGAACTAGTCAGTCTTCTAGTTTTAGCAATCATAACTGTTTCTGTTCTTTTGAACTAGCCAGTCTTCTAGTTTTAGCACTCAAAACTGTTTCTGTTCCCTTGAACGAGCCAATCTTCTAGTTTTAGCACTCAAAACTGTTCCTGTTCCATTAAAACTAGCCAATCTTCTAGTTTTAGCACTCAAAACAAACTGTTTCTGTACCCTTAAACTAGCCAGTCTTCTAGTTTTAGCACTCATAACTGTTCCTGGTGCTCCACACTTGTCCAACTCTTGCTGCAAGCACTAAATAATCTACAAATGACTGCAGCACTCAACTTTCCTCACTAATCAAGAGGAAATCAGTTCCCAGTACTTAAATTAATAAGCACTAACCAGGCATGTCCAAGGGTCAGCTCCTGGTGTTTTCTCCTGTCCACCTGATGAATCTGGGCATCTTTGGGCAATGTGGCAATTGCCTCATGTACACTGACAACCCTTTCCTCCTACCATCCAACACTACAACCTGTGAAAGATGCACTTATTTAGTCAAACTGGAAGACAAGCTCTCTCAATCCAAGACTGGACTAGACAGTCAAGAGAAGGTTAACACCACACTGCACTCATCACATAGTCCATCAAAACCTGCACCTCCCAAACCCACACATAGTAATACAAAACACATACCTGCATTCATTGGGGTTCTCAATAAAAATCTGACAAAACAATAGAGACCTCCAAAGCTGAAACACAAGCAACCACCACCCCCCAACACTACCTAAATGACACATAGCCCACAGAATCAGTGTGCAACTCAACCTCAGCCCATAAGGCACAACAACGTACCCAGCACACTAGTCATTGGCGACTCTATAGTCAGGCACACTGACGTCCCCCTCAGCAGGCTGAACAAGAAGAAAGTCACTGTCAGCTGCCTGTCAGGTGCCAGGATCTGCCATGTAGTGCACACACTCAGGTCACTCCACAACAAGTACAAGTATGACTCCATCATTGTCCATGTTGGAGTGAATGACCTGAGACATACCTCTCTGGACTACATGAAAAGAGACATGGAGGAGTTTTTTGACCATGTGGCCCAGGCAGGTATGACACTAGCCCTGAGTAGCATCCTGCCATCACCCAGAATGATGCCACAGTACAAGGACAAAATTATTAACTTCAACAATTGGCTAAGATTATGGTGTCATTCCAAGGGGATCCAGTATCTGTCTGCAAGAAGGACATGATCGACAGGCCAAGATACATTGCCAGAAATGGCCTACACCTGTCACCACTGGGATTCTGGATACTGGCTAAGGCTCTTGTTGCCCCATAGTGCCTTTTTTAGGCAAGGCTCAAACGTCAAATGCACCACCACATTAGACATAAACAAGCAAAATCTAAGGGTAATGCTACTCAATGCTAGAAGTCTAAACCTCAAAATGCACACACTCGAGACTCTCCTTAAGATTGAGAACATCGACATCTGTGCAGTGGCAGAGACCTGGTTTAAGGCTCCAGAGAGCAGCCCTGCATTACCAGGCTACAATTCTTGCCACACCTTTCAGCCATCCAACCCGGACTGAAATACTAAAAGAGGAGGCGTGTCCATATTCATAAATGATATCCACACCTCCAGGCTAGTTGCTCAACATAATGCCTCCAAAATTATCCAAGTACAATTAACACTGGGCAAGACTGCAATTCAGGTTGTAGCGTGTTACACATCCCCCACCATGCCCCAGGATGCCCACTCCATGTTTCTCGATATACTGGATAATATTAAGATACAGCCCAATACCCTAATTTTGGGAGATTTTGACTACCGCCTCCATCAACTGGGAAAACTATTCATGTACTAACTCATTTGCCCAACGTTTTTTGGAATTCATCAATTCCAGCGCCCTGGACCAGCTTGTCCATACCCCTACCAGTGGTAGCAACATCCTGGACCTCATCATTATCAATATAGGTAATAGATGCTTCATGCCAGAGGTCAACTCCTCACTGGTCAGGTCCGACAACAAGCTAATCACCCTAGACATCCATATCCCTCCCCCCTCCCCATTAAGGAAACCACCGTAAAAAACTTCTCCAAAGCCAACTTCTTGCTTCTTAAGCCAGAAGTGGAAAACTTCATTACACCCACACAGATGGAAAATAGTGGCACAACTGCTAAATCATATACAAATGCACTTTATAAGCACCAACACAACTGCATGGACTGTGCCATCCCCAACAGAACCAAGACGCTATCCTCCAGAAAAAGGAAGCCAATCTGGTGATCCCCTACCATAAACAAGCTCTACAACAGAAGGAAGAAACTGTTGCATTAATGAGTAAAATTCCATGACTGCAGGAACTCCCTGGTCAGCCACAGAAAGAAGATGAGATCCCTCATAAAATCCTCCAAAGCTAGTTATGAAAATAAAATCGGCTTGGATTCTAAAGACAACCGCAAAGCCTTCTACAGCTATGTCAAGAATCTCAATGGCAACACTCAGATCTGCTCTGAACTACAGCACACTGGCACTACATTTACCAAACCAACTGATATTGCCAACATCCTGGCAGACAGGTTCAGTGCTAATTTCACCCCCCCTCAACCCCCAAAGGCCCCATCCCCATACCGGATGATTGCAAACCTCCTGAAATCATGGCTGAACAGGTGAAGACTGCACTCTCCAAAGCCAAGAGCACAACATCTATGGGACTGGACAACATCCCAGGCTGCATTCTACATGAACTACAGAACGAACTGACACCCCTTCTATGTACCATGTTCAACCATAGCCTCACTTCAGGCTTTGTGCCTAAGGAGCAGCACACAGTGACAGTTATCCCACTCCACAAAGGGGGTGCCACCACAGACCCCTGGAACTACTGCCCCATTAGTCTGATGAGCCTGGTCTGCAAGGCCATGGAACGCATCATCCTAGAGCTTATAAACAAAGACATAGGTAACTTCCAAACTCTAGACCCCACTCAGTTTGGGTTTGTAAAGGGTAGATCATGCCTCCTAAACCTGATTGACTTCTTCGAAGCAGTCACTAGAACCGTAGATGAGGGTAAGGTAGTGCACACTGCCTATCTTGACCTCGCCAAGAATTTTGACACTATCCCCCACTCTGGTATTATAGATAAACTCACTGGACTAGGCATAAATCCCTGTCACAAGATGGGTGGCTAACTGGCTCACTGACAGAACCCACAAAGTGAAAGTAGCCGACTTTAAATCCAACTTCAGACCAGTGATAAGTGGAGTACCAGAGGGTTTGGTCCTGGGTCCTCTCCTATTCGGTATCTACTTCTCTAAAGTCCAGGCAAATACAGCTGGTCTCTGGCTAATGAAATTCACAGATGACTGCAAACTAGGAGCCATAATCGATTCACCTAAGGATGTGGACATTCTACAAAGAGGCCTCACTGAGACTGATGCTTGGTGTCAAAGTCATGGCCTAAAGCTCAATGCCAAGAAGTGCATTGTCATCTCCTTTGGGAAAAATACCATACCCATGAACTACCACATAGGCGGTAGCCTACTAAACACTGAAAGTGTGATAAGAGACCTTGGGACACAGGTGGATAGTAGTCTCTCCTTTGGTAATCACGTCACCACAGTAGTCAGGAAATCCTTCTACATGGCACACCTCATCACAAATGGGTTCTCCTCCAGAAAAAGAAAGGTCATCATTCCTCTCTACTCATCCCTTATTAGACCCATCATAGAGTACAACACCCTGTTTGGCATGTACCTCGCAAGACATCTGCAATAGCTGGAAAGGCCACAGAAATACTTCACTAAGTGGATTACTGGCCTCAAACAGATGCCATACACTGACCATCTCAAAAAACTCCAGCACTACTCCATCGCATATCGCCTACTCCGAGGTGACCTCTGCCTAACGTATAAAGCCATGTCTAACCCAGACCTGATGGACATGCTACACTAAAGAAATCCCAATCTCTCCGAGCCACATGTTCCAGAGACCTAAACCTTGTCATCACAATAAATGGAACATGCTGGAGGGATAGATTCCTGTCCCAGAGACTTCCGCTGCTCTGGAAAAGGCTGCCCATTCATGTCAAGCAAAGCTTCTCATTAGCCCTCTTTAAGAGAAATCTTGACAATTGGATGGGTAATAGGAAATTCACCCCGGGAATCACTGCTCTGGCTCTGCTTGACAGTGGCACAAGAAAATAATTTTCTTGGGTGGCGAAAGCCAGGGAACTCATTTGGCTAGGCTTGTATAGACCCTAGGGCCAATAGCCTAGTACTTTCCTATGAACCTATGAACCTAAGGGTAAATATTAAGGAAATGTTTGATGACACTTAAGTTATCAACTCAAGACCTGATGACAGTATCAAGACCTGATGGAAGATACACTGATGTAAAGCTATGCTCCCATTAGTTTTGTTACTATGAGCCTAAGACCTACTTTTATTTGCCCCAATGGTGTAGCTTTCTTTTCATTTGGCTAAACCCTTGCCCCTGCTCCCGTTTCTTCCTAGCATAATGTAAAATTTGACTGTCCATGCACTGTTGCCTCCCCAAGGGATGCACCTCTGTTCATCTTTTGCTTTAGCTGATCTTTATACTTATTCTCATTTACTACTTTCTTCTTTTTTGACTTTCTTTCTGCGCCCCAATAGCATTTCTTCTAAAATATTATTTTCTTCTAATCTCACATCAGCTGCACCCACTGTACTCCCTTCTTCTTGAATGTGAATTTCCTGGCACTGGTTCCTTGTACATTCCTTATGTTTCAGAGACTGCTCTTCTACATTGACTGCTCTTGGACTGTGACTAGCTCCATGTTGTGCAGCACCAGTGTCAAAGTGCCTCTCTAAATGGTATTTGTTGCCTCCTTTTCAGTACTTCACTTCTGTCCTTGTATGGCCTCTTGGAATATGGCCTCTGTCAGACTCAATCACTTTTCTCTTGACACAAAATAAACAGCTTTAGAGAATGGGCTTACTGTACATCAATACCCTGATTGGAGAACGAACGCTGTCCAGCAGGGTATTAATGCACAAGTAATGCCCACAGAAAAATGACTCTGACGCTTCACAGCAGTATATCAAGCTGCTGTGGAGCTTGGACTTAGAAAACAAAGCAGCCGCCATTATTTTACACTTGCTAAGCAGCGCTTCTGGTGTTTAGCGGGTGTAAAATGTCAAAAAAGTAGACAGAAAAAGGTGTGTGTGTGTGTGTGTGTGTGTGTGTGTGTGTGTGTGTGTGTGTTTGTGCGTGCGTGCGTGCGTCCGTGTGTGTGTGTGTGTGTGTGTGTGTGTGTGTGTGCGTGCATGTCAGTGAAAGTGAGAGCGAGCTAGCCATTATTTTACACTTGCTAAGCAGTGCTTTTGCTGTTTAGCGAGTGTAAAATAAAATAAATAAGTAAATAACTAAAATAAAGCATGTGTGAGAGACTGTATGAGCGCTCGATCGAGTCTGTGTGTGTGTGTGTGTGTGTGTGTGTGTGTGTGTGTGTGTGTGTGTGTGCGCGTGTGTGTTTGAGAGAGATCTACAGAGTGAGAGAGAAAACGAGAGTGATGTGTGAGTGAATGCATGTGTGTAAGCAGAGGAGACTGTGTATGAAAGAGATTGAGAGAGAGTGAGATTGACTGTGTGTATGAAAGCAGCTGGAGACTATGAGAGATTGAGAAAGAGGGAGAGACCGATCTTGTGTGAGTGAATGTGTGCATGAAAGCAGAGAGACTGTGTGTGTGTGTGTGTGTGTGTGTGTGTGTGTGTGTGTGTGTGTGTGTGTGTGTGTGTGTGTGTGTGTGTGTGTGTGTGAGAGAGAGAGAGAGAGTGAGTGAGTGAGTGAGTGAGTGAGTGAGTGAGTGAGTGAGTGAGTGAGTGAGTAAAGTGCGAAAGTGAACCATGATCGATCCCCTGGTTGCATGTGTGAGAGAAAGTGGAGAGAATGATCTCTGCCAGCCCTTAGAGAACGGGCTCTCTGTAAAATTGTTGTGTTTTACTTACTTATGTATTTTTTTTAAGTACTGTTTTATTTTTTTTAATATATTTTGGTTGTAAAATACTTTCTCCAACACCATTAACATATACTACAGCAAGTATGAAACATTAGGCAGAGGAACTATTTTGCATCAAAAATATATTAAAAAATAAAATAGAACTTAAGAAAATACATAAGTAAGTAAAACTGCAACAATTTTACAGACAGCCCATTCTCTAAGTGCAGTAATGCCCTCCAGGTGTGTGTTAATGTGTAATTAATGCCCTTCCATGGGTGTAGAGGCCCTCTGCCTGTGGCGTCAGTCCTCATGGCACCCCTGGGTGGGCATTAATTACACATTAACACACACCCTGCCGGGCATTATTGTTTGCCTGGCCACCATGTCAGGTGTCTGTCATATGACATAGAATCTTGGCTTGAATGAGGATAACACCAAGCTGCTGTGGCAATTGTTGTCACCCTGCTCCTACCACCTTGATGCCATGATTCCAACAGCACCTGAAGCACGTCATCATTTAATTGTTCTGCATCCTATAAGACTTCATAATTCATGTTTTTAATGTAACTGCTTTTGCCGACAATACTAAAGTGCTCTGTTTGTGTGACTCCATCCTGTTTTTTCTGTACTACATTAAATATTATGTTATGGTATTGCCTGTACAACAATTGTCTGAGGATAGATACTTTTTCACTACTTGGGTTATGATGCCCTACTTCAGACCTTATACTAGTTTTTTTTTTTTTTTTTACTTTGAGATATCTATGAAGTCTATTTTGTTATTTATGTTCAACTTATATACCCCTCATAAATATCTGGCAGTTGGTACAGAGGGTATAAGCTTTGAGCTTCTTTTTCTGTGGTATAGGGTTTGATTCTCTCATTTGCCTACTGTGTGGCCTTGAGCAAGTCACTTAACTAGATATTGCTCTCAGGTATCCCCTGAAAAGGGACTGTGTATCTAGTGGGCCTACCTAGTTAATAAATGTATTTTATTATTATATAGGTGTCCTTAACTATCACTAGTATTAATTAAAGACTAGCACAATGTCATTTTCTTTTCCATTACTGCTCAGCACCAGAAAGGAATAAATGGTACATGCTACTATCTGAATATAAAATACAGCATGTGTTTTATTTTGCATTTGACTACAGGGCATTTTTCCATAGCTGCTCTTTAGTAAAAAGCAAGTATTTCATTTTAATGTTTGAGCCAATGTGTTGAAGTCCAGGAAAAAGGGGTTGTTCATGTACTGTCTGCATTATATTGTACACAAGCTGTATATATTACATACATTCTGATCTGCATACTATTTGTAAATATCATGCAAATGTATTGCTTTTGGTCTTATATGTGAATTGTTGTATGTTCCTTGTGCCTGGGTTATGGCTGAAAAGAGTCTTTGGACCAACCCACTAGGTCAACAAGCAAACAAGCAAGCAAACACAAAGATATTACTTTAGTGAGCAAAAACCTACTTTTAGCTGCAGGTATGTGTACTGCATAGCTGTATGTATCCCTGTAGAAGCTGTAGTGATACTCCAGGCTTCTGAAGTACAGAACAGGAACAATCATTACTGTCTGTTTAACCACATGTACTTTTCATGTGTGTACAAGTATCTTAGTGACTTAATATTAAGCTTAGCAGAGGGATGAATGCCAAAACTGTGTGATAGCCTGAAATGCAGAAAACTCACAGCATATTTAACACACAGTTCATTACTATTTCCTGGAAAACTGCCTTTACAGCTGAGATTTAAAACCTGGCAAGGGCTCCGCATGCCACCATTCTTACAGGTCTAACTCTTCTCTGAGTATATTATAAGATTAATATGACCCTCTGGGCAAAATGAATTAAAAGTGCATTCCCTGACATATTTATACCGATATGTGTTTATTCTAAACTGACACAAGTTAATATTAAAAGGGTTTGTTCATCTTAGCTACTGCAAACTATTTACAAAGGCCTTTCATCATAAGCTGAAAAGATGTTTGCTGTGGTTAATTGATATATTCTGTTTGAATTTTAAAGCAACTTAGTTTCTCAGAACAATCCATCCAGTGTATCAGTAAATTAATTTTAATAACTGTAGCAAGATAAACATTTCTGCCAAAAACTTGTTCAGAAAGGCAATAATAATGTTACTGTTTGGGTCTCTTTTTTAGCGTTCTCTTTTTTAGACAAAATGTTAAAATAATTTTTTTTTTTTGTTTTTTTGCTCATCCATTACTAGTGCAAACATAAAAACATAGCATCTGATGGCGGGTGGGGCAGTGTGACCTACCCAGTTTGCCCAAATCCATTCTAAAGGATAGTTGCAGATTGTACTTAATCAAAACCTTATTTTGTTATTAAATTGTTCCTGCTGTTCTTAAACTCTGACTTACAACTGTTACATGCACTTTTAAATTATGAACCAAAGGAAAGCCAAGAAGAGGAAATATGATTTAGATAGAAAGATATGGATAATGGAAATTGAATTATAAATTAATAGAAGTGAGCAGATGAAAGTGATAGATTGTCCATGGGGGAGAGTCAAATGCAAAGAGAACTTCAGTTGGAGACTCATTAAAATTTTAGTCTTTAAAGAAATGTATTATAATTAGCTTCATTTCTAAGGTAGAGGGGGATTGCGTTCCATAACTTGGCTACTACACGAACACAGTATAAGAAGTCACTTTAGAATAACTTTTTTTTCCTGCTAATGATGCCTCTTTTGATAGACTCCAGTATTCTGTAAACCTTATTTGCCCCTCTTTCACATATCTGGCATAATGACTTCTCTGAAATCTACCTTTTCTACTACTGTTTCCCATCAGTTATATACTGCATTATTTTGCAATACATTTTTCATTGACTTTAAGCTGACATGTTTTGCTAAGTCTCTTCTCATTCTTCTTACAATTTCATATATCAACCTGTTGCAGAAGTTTGTGCTCTCGGCAAACAGGCAACCTTTTCCTGCCTGACCTTTTTAATGTATTGTATGATGACATGGAAAAGGACTGGACTCAGCTATTGTGGCATCACCTTATATTTATTTGAAAGGACTCATTATACTATGATTATGTGTGTCTTGTCATCTAGCTAGTGCAGTACCCATGATCACATTGTCTCACCCAAATTGTCTCGTGTCTTTACAAATCTAACTTCATGTTATTGTGTTGAATGCCTTGCTGACTTCAAGTAGGCCATGCTAATAATCACTTTTTTATTAAAAAACATGACAGCCCATCCCCTTTTTATTTAATGACATGGTTACTTAGCTGTCACCCACCTCCCTATTTATTTCATATCATGGACACCCAGCTAAATAGACTTGTTTGGCATGATTTTTCTGTTATGAATCTAAGCTACCCTAGATACAGTGACCCACTGTCTTTCATTCACTACAAAATTCTATGATCTTACCCTACAAGTGAATTCTTACTGGCTGGGCAGTAGCTTGTATCCTCTGTTTTGTTTACATGTTTGTGAATGAGAATAACATCGGCACTTGTTCAGTCACCAGAAACCCCTTCTTCTTCCCATGACTTGTTAAAATGTTTGTTAATGGTATTTCCAGATGTCCCTTCTTTGTTGATAAAGTGAAAATGAATTCCCTTCAGGGCCCCACTGACTTGTGCTCTTTTATTTTCTGGCACTCTTTCCTGACCCTTCCTACTGTGGTAGGAATGGGATTTAAGTCCCTTTTTCTGGTCTCTTCTACCAAATGAATTAATAAATCATCCATTTTACAAATGAATACTATGCAGAATTATTTATTTATCAGTCATGTCTTTTCATTACCTTTTCTGCCTACCCCAACTATTTATTATTTAGCTTAACTATTCATTCTTGTCTCTGTCCTTGCTGCATTGTGTATTCATGAAAATATTTGTCTTTTCTTTATGACTGAAGTCATTGTTTCTTCCTCAGCTTCAGTTTTTGGGCTTCATTATTTTGATTTCCTTTGCATTTTCTTTTAAATTAATTTGAATTCTTCCCTTCCATTCTATAGTTCTTTACATTTCCTGAATGTGTATTTTTTTCTAATTTGCTAAGTCATTTTACATAAAAACGGTGTTTATTCATTTTGTATTGATTTGCATACTTGTTTCACAGAAATACTTCATGCTTCTGTAATATGCCTTGTGAGATTTTTCCTCTGCTTTGCACAACAGCTTCATAACTTTTTTCAACAATGTCCTGAAGAAGCTTTGAACCCCGATTCATAACTGGCTAGGCTCTGTAGTCACTATAGAGATGATACTGAAGCCATCTTTTGTGCATACAGTTGTTCTTAGGTAGCTGCCCATGTCTTCATCTCAGATCTGGTTTCTCTGTCTTACCACAACTCTACACAATTTCCACGACTCCTCTTTCTCAAGAAGGCATTTGTACTAGATATCTGAGTCTTCCTCCTTACTGGTACTAAGAATTATTCTGTTTTGTGTAGGTTCAGTCAAGATGTTCTACTTTATATGTAACTTACTAAAGTCCACGTTCAGCAATACTTTCTTTCTCTCTCTCTCTCTCCCTCAGCCTACGGATGTTATTATTTTCTTTTATTTTTCCTCCTCTTGACAATAAGGTCAAGTCCAGTGCACAGCATACTAATATTCTCATTTTCCACTGTGGCGTGCAGTATCTCCTCTCTTTATTTACTTGTGTGATCTCTTCCCTTCTTCCTTCTATTATATACAGGGCTATGTTGTCTCCTAATCTATCCAGTGTGCCACTTCTGTAAGTGGTATAGCTTGATAGGTTTACTTTCCAGGCATGTTTTTTTCTGTGTACCATATTTCTATTAGTGCCATGGTACCACGGTAGTGCTTCTACCACTAGTTCAGGTAGTATTTGCCTAGACTATGAGCACTGATACTCAGTACTTTCCAGTTTTGTTTAGTGTTTTCCTGTTTTTACTACATCAGTGCATATAAAATGAACATGGCCTTCTTTTTCATTTATCACTGATTACTTCTTCTTCACACTACAAACGCGGTGGTACGGCAGTAGCGTTGTTACCTCACAGCAAGAGGTTCTCCCGTTCGATTCTCGGCTGGGCTTGGGAGTGCCTTCTGTGTGGAGTCTGCATGTCCTCCCTGCGGTTGGGTAGCGTTCGAAAGACATGCATGCGTAAATGGGCATGCCTTTGTTGAAGGTTGGGCGTCGAGCTGGCACCTTGGCGTTTCGTAAAAATCTACTGCCAATCATTAGCGGACCGGAGTTCCGCTGTGGCAACCCCTTACCGGGAAAAGCCGAAAGACAAACAACAGCAACTTCTTCTTCACACTGCTTGTCATTAAGTACATGCTGCTGTTCTAGAAGATAAAGAATTAGACAAACCAATACTAGAGCAGGCATTAAATGTTCATTAGAGCAACTGACTTAACAGAAGTAGACTTAAAGGTACAACTGTATGCAATGAATATTTTTGGTAATTAGCCTGGAGATTTAAAGAACAGAAAAAAAAGAACATAATAGAGGAAATGATGTAAAAAAGTAAGAATTTATTAAATACTGAGGCAGATATAAGTGTTAGACTGTAAGACTTTTCTGATACACAAGTGAGAACAGCATTATGAAGTTTCAGGTGCATTACTAGTTTATTGTATACAAAATGGTTCCCTTCTTCTGCATAGCTGTTACTGGAGACAAGTTGGTACAATCTCTCATACTAAAAGCAAGATTACAGTGCCATTTTATTCTGCAGTAAGCTCAGCCTACTCTATTACAAATATTTACAATTATTTATATTATAAGACAGTTAGAGATGACTAGTTATAGCAGCAAAAGAGTGCCCAGTAATCATTTCTTGTTACCTGGCCAGATTAAATAATTTTCCAAGAAAATAATCAGAATCTCCTTAGAGTATATTTTGTCCTTCGACGTTGTACTAGCATACTGTCTGTTCAGATATTCTGCCTGCTGCTGGATTGCTTTGTTTTCATGTTTCTTATGTATTAGAATTATTCAAGGATGTTTTAAGCACATTACATAAATATTCTGTGTCAGCTTACAGTAAGGAAAAGCTATACAAGATATATTTCAAAGACAGTTGAATATTACCTCCCACATGAAATAGTAAGACTTTAATCTCACATAAGGGGATATAATGATGACATGATGACATCTACTCTAAGAAGTTGAATAATTAAATTAATGGGGGTGGGAGAATAATATTCAGTGTTATTGGTTATTAATAAACTGGAAACAGATATAACATTAGGAAAAGTTCAAAATGCAATTAACAAACTAAACACAGAAAAAGTCACTGAACCAGACCTGATGGTTCTCAATACTATTTTACCAGTGTGTAAAAGATTATACAAAAAAAATTGTAAATAGACTTAATAAGGGAAGGGAAATCTGAAAATGATTACAATTAAGTAATCAGCTAGAATAATAGTATTAGCAGAAGGAAAAGAAAAAGAGCCAAGGAATTATAAACGTATATCATTGTTGGAGTTGGATATAGAAAATAATGGCAATGCAATCTGAGGGTCATGCTGCTCAACGCTAGAAGTCTAAATCTCAAGATGCACTTGCTCAAAGCACTTCTCAAAATGGGGAACATCGACATTTGTGCTGCAATGGAGACCTGGTTTAAAGCATCAGAAAGCATCTCTGCGCTACCAGGCTATAACGCATTCCACACCTTTTGCCCCAAGGACATGGACAGAAGCTCCAAAGGCAGTGGTGTCTCCATATTCATAAAGGATATGCACACCTCCAGACTAGTAGCCCAGCATAACGCATCTGAGATACTTCAGGTACAACTAACATAGGATAAGAAAGCGATTTGGGTTGTAGCCTGCTATAGGTCCCCAACCATGTCCCAAGACTCTCACTCCACATTCCTAAGCACCCTGGAAACTATTAGGGTCCAACCCAACACTCACATACTAGGTGACTTCAACTACCCCTCCATCAACTGGGAAAACTACTCATGCACCAATACACTGGCTGAACGCTTCCTAGAATTCATCAATTCCATTGCCCTGGAACAGCTCATTTGTACCCCCACTACAGGAAGCAACATCCTTGACCTGGTTATTACTAACATGGGCAACCATTGCTCTACACCAATAGGCAAGTCCTCCCTGGTTAGATCTGACCACAAACTAATTACCATGGAAATCCACATCTCACCCTCACCCCTTGCAAAGGTAACCACCATGAAATGCTTCTCCAAAGCTGACTTTGGGCTCCTAAAAATAGAGGGGGCTAACTTCACGGCACCCATGTCAATGGAAAATAGATGCATGACTGCTGAATCATACACCAATGCACTGCACGAACATGTACATAAATACATGGAACTAGCCACACCCAACAGAACCAAGACGTTCTCCTCCAAAAAAAGGAAGCCAATCTGGTGGTCCCCTGCCATTAATAAACTCTACAATTAAAGGAAGAAACTGTTGCAGAAAAAAGTGAAGTCCCAAGACTGGAAAAACTCCCTTATTTGCCTCAACAAAAAGTTGAGATCCCCCATCAAAACCTCTAAAGCCAGCTATGAAGGTAGAATTGTGGCAGACACTAAAAACAACCACAAAGCCTTCTATAGTTATATCAAGAATCTCCACAGCAATACCCAGGTTTGCTCTGAGTTACTGCACAATGATGCCTCATATAGTGAGCCAACAGATATTGCCAACACATTGGCTGATAGATTCAGTGACTACTTTATCCCTCTCTCCCCCCTAAAGGACCAATCACAATACCATAGGAATGCCAGGCACCCAGCATTACTGCAGCACAGGTTAAAGCTGCATTGTCCAAGGCCAAGAATACAGCTTCCATGGGACCCAACAATATCCCTGGATGTGTTCTACATGAACTACAGAGTGAACTGGCACCTCACCTGTGTGCCCTGTTCAATCACAGCCTCACCTCCGGTTTTGTCCCTACCGAATGGTGCACTGATACAGTCATCCCTCTCCATAAAGGAGTGAACACAGATCCTGGGAATTATTGCCCCATTAGCCTGATGAGTCTGATATGTAAGGCTATGGAGCGCATCATCATGGACCTAATTAACAAGGATATAGGGAATCTCCAAACTCTAGATCCCACGCAGTTTGGTTTTGTGAAAGGCAGATCATACCTGCTTAACCTGGTTGACTTCTTTGAGTCACCAGAGCTGTAGATGAGGGCAAGGCAGTTCAAACAGCCTACCTTGATCTGGCCAAGGCCTTTGATACCATTCCTCACTCAAGAATTATTGATAAACTCACCAAACTAGGCATCAGCCCCTATATCACTAGGTGGGCTGCAAATTGGCTCACAGATAGAATCCACAGTGCAAAAGTAGTAGACTCCAAGTCAGACTGTTGACCAGTCATGAGTGCAGTCCCACAGGGATTAGTCCTGGGTCCTCTCCTGTTTAACATCTACTTCTCAGAAGTCCACGCCAACAAGGAGGGACTCTGGCTGACCAAGTCCGCAGACAACTGGAAGCTGGGAGCCATTATTAACTCCCCAGTGATGTAGACATCCTACAGAAAGACCTCAGTGAGACCAATGACTGGTGTCAAAACCATGGCCTTAAGCTTAATGCCAAAAAATGCATCATCATCCCCTTTGGGAAAAACTCATTTCCCACTAATTACAACATCAATGGGATCCCACTGAACTCTGAAGGTGTTATAAGAGATATGAGGACACAGGTTGACAACAACCTCTCTTTTGACCACCACATTGCCACTGTGGTCAGAAAGTCCTTCTATGTGGCACATCTCATTATCAAGGGTTTTGCATCCAGGAAGAAAGAGGTCATCATCTCTCTCTACTCTTCCCTCATTAGGCCAATCATCGAGTATAATTCCCCATTTGGCATGTACCCCACTAGACATCAACCTAACCAATCACAATAATTCAGCACTTTAATCTAAACAACCACTTTAAAACTGTTTATATAATAGTACCATATTAAAACGAGATACAAAATATGTTACAAATCTTTTCATAAATATCTTATCCTATGTTTTTATATTTGTATGTGTATGTTACACACTGCTAAAAGACTGTCAATGGACCATAATAAAAAAGATTTTTGAACCAATACTAATAAAACTAGACTGTAAGAACTATTAAAACTATTAACCCTTTACATACATATAACCATCCCTTAAATTTTATCAGCTTTTGACGCAAGTAAACTACTAATAGAAATATTACTATTAATACCTGGGGGTTGAGTGGTGTTTAATAATATTTGCCAAATTTTTTCTCTATATTCCAAAAAGGAAGACCAATTCCCACCAATTTTGTTTCTATTAACCTTCTCCAAAACACAAAATACAGATTTCTTAAAACTAACACAATTCACTGAATGTTTATATAGGGCGTTAAAGTTGTCTTTCTTCTTAATAGCATAGCTGTGTTGCTATATCCTTTTCCTAATTTGTTTTTTGGTTTATCCAACATAGAAGGCAGTACATGACAGACACAATGCTACATATACTACCCCTCTGGTGTTGCAATTAAAATTACCTCTTACTGGTAAAACTTTTTTGTATTGGCCAATAACTAAATTATTTGTTTCATAAATAAATCTACACTCCTTACAACAATCACATTTTCTCAACCTTGCATTATGAACCCTGGTTCCCATCAAGTTTTTGTTTTTCCTCAAAAATATTTTTCATCTTACTACTTCTATATAGAATTATAGGAGTGTTACCCAATTTCTTTATTAGATCAAAAGCTCCAAACACTCCATACCAATTATTTTCAATAATACGATTTAATTCCATAGAATACTGGTCAAATGTTAAGACATTTTTCATTGTGCTTTTAAAGTTATCTCTTTTTACTGTATTTCTACTGTCTCGATTTTTTAATATAGGAGCATATACTGTAGTTCTATCCCTGAGAATCAAATATTCTTGTTCCCCTAATAAATGTTTAGGATATTTCCTACTCAAAAACATATCTTTTAACAATTTTAATTCCCTTCTAAAACATTCATCTGTCGTTAACCTAGAGAGTCTTACCATCTGGCCTTTCACCAAGTTCTTTTTTTGCCAGTGTGGATGGTTACTCTCAAAGTGTAAAAAACTATTAGAATAGGTGGGTTTTCTAAATATCATTGTTGCATAACAATGCAAATCAGTATTTTTATACAAGTGGATATCCAAATAATCACAACTATCTGGATTCACACTATAGGTGAATGACAAAAAAGACATAGTATTATTCAAATAATCAATACATTTTGAGATTTCACTTACGTCATCATCCTGTAAAATCAAAATGTCATCCAAAAAATCTAAAATACTTATAAATAGATTTGTTATAAACAGTTTCAAAAATAAATTTAGTCTCCCATACCCATGATACAGAGAAGGTTAACAGAAACGAAAGAGGTGGGAATTGGTCTTCCTTTTTGGAATATAGAGAAAGTTTTTGGCAAATATTATTAAATGCCACTCAACCCTCAGGTATTAATAGTAATATTTCTATTAGTAGATTACTTGCATTAAAAGCTGATAACATTTAAGGGATGGTTATATGTATGTAAGGGGTTAATAGTTTTAATAGTTCTTGCAGTCTAGTTTTATTAGTATTAGTTCAAAAACTTTTTAATTGTGGTCCATTGACAGCCTTTTAGCAGTATGTAACATACACATGTTTGTCTTTTTGGCTTTTCCTGATCAGGGGTCGCCACAGCGGAACTCCGGTCCGCTAATGATTGGCAGTCGCTTTTTATGGTGCCGAGTTGCCAGCCCGACACCCAACCTTCAGCGAAGGCACACCCATTCACACATGTCTTTTGGAGGCCACTCAACTGCGGGGAGGACATGCAGACTCCACACAAAAGGCACTCCAGCTGAGAATTGAACAGGAGAACCTCTTGCTGTGAGGCAACAACGCTACCACTGTACCACCACGTACAAATATAAAAACATAGAATAAAATATTTATGAAAGGATTTGTAATATATTTTGTATCTCATTTTAATATGGTACTATTATATAAACATTTTTAAAGTGATTGTTTTGATTAAAGTGCTGGATTATTGTGATTGATTAGGGTGATGTATAAAAAGAAGAAAGTTTTTATGATGAAGTTCCGTGGTGGTAATTAATTAAAGGAACGAAAGCGCTTACAAAGTACATCTTGTAGTCTGTGTATTCCTTTGAGTATTTGTGTTTGGATTATTGAATTTATATGCATGTAATTAATAATAATAAAGACAGAACTGGAGAGGAAATAAGAATTTGGAATGAACAGCTAAATGAATGGAAAACAGCAACAGTTTAAAGAAAAGACATGAACTGGGTCAATAAAAATATGAAAAAGTATAGAATGTTCTTGGGGAGAATGGAATATGATGATAAGGGAAGAAAAATATTAATATGTAACGACGTCATAGACACTAGAAGTAATACTATGAAACAACACTTAGAAAAATATGGGAAATTAGAATCTAAAAGTAACAAAAAAGAACGGTATGAAGCATGAATATATGTTATAAAGGTATAAAATGAGCAAAAGTAAGGGAACAACAGATGGCAATATGCAATATGGAGGTCTCCTACACCAAAATATTATAGAAAGAAAAAAATAAAAGAAGTACTTGGAGATGTCAGGAAATGACATAGAGTCGGCACATTTGTTTTCAGTTACCAAGATGAAGTAAACCTTTTGTGGCCTTTTTGTATAATGCTAATAAGAAGTAAATAGTAAGGATGGACGAAAAAAATAAGAAATGAATGGAATCATCTTAGCATATGTGATTAAGTCAGCCGTGGGCAGACAATGAAAAATTAGCTTTGAACATATGCAAGTGGAACTAACAAAAGATATTTTAAATCTTATGAGTTGAACTGCAGCACACATATATAATTCACAGAAAAATGAATAGAGTAAAAATAGACTGGAAAGAAATTATAAAATATTACAAACTGAACATCAATATTAATGTGTCTTTGTTGTATTATATTTGTATAATAAATTATGGTAATAAAAATATTCTGTGATGTGTAAAACAGATATTATTGATCAATACATAGTACTAAAAGAGAACACAAATGCAAGTTACAACTTATATATGATGGTGACAGTTATTTTGTCAATTGTTTTTTTTTTTTACCTGTAAATTGGCTGACTGTTCTTGCTAATTTACAGGTTACAAATGTTAAGTTAGTGTGAGAATGTATGACAGTGGGGTTTAGGTAGTTTTTCCTTTTCCCCCACTGTTATGTGATCTTGGAGTTGGTATATATATGTATATGTTGTTGTTGTTGTTGTTGGGCTGGATTTATGAAAGCTTGCATGAAGTTGTAGAGTAGAGTAAGATGTCAAATAGGCAATATGTCTGCCGTGCGAGCCAGGAACAGCCGGCAGGGGCGTGCACGAGAGCTGCTAAAGCTAGTCTTGCACGGACAGTGTCATGGTATGCAAATTACCTCATTTGCTGCTGAAAGCTATGCAAATGAGGTAAATTTGCAATCCAGGAAACACTAACCTGTCTGTGGAAGATTAGTGTTATCTGCAGAAATGTACTCTGTTGGTAACGGAGTACCGTTCTGCAAATAGCTAAACGGAGCTATGACAGCTCCAAATAAAGGATGCGTACAGTTGAGGAAGCATGCCACTGGCCAAATATAAGGCCATTGGCATTTATAAATGTTTAAAATTATTAAAATCCAACTTTTTTTCCCCGATCTCTGATGTTTAAGCATAGTGCAGCACCACGCAAACGTGCGGTGCTTTAAAAACAAGAAAATAATTTAAAAATAGCCATTTTCACAAAAAAGCTTATCCTGCCATGCAGGTGAATGGCAGGCTGAAGACAACATGGCCAATGAGTACTGGTTGCTAAGGGGGGGAAGCTCAGTGTGAGAGATGTAACCATGCATTAGTAGGCAATCCCGTGCAAATGAGGATAAGGATAGTGAATCCCAATTTTCCCCAGCATGTGAGCCATGTCCCAAGAGTGTAAGTGTAGGAGTAGGTGAGTAGTAGAGTAGAATATAGGTGACATCATGAGGGGGTATGTCAGAAAGGCTGTAAGCTAATTGGAGCATAGTGTCTTGTGTTTGCCCTGAGTTGCTCAGGATTGCAAGAGGTGTGTCTACAGTTGTCCTATTTGAAAACCAGAAACCAAAGGTGCACACTGTGAAAATATCTGAAATTTCTTGCAAACATGCACACAGCGTGTGTGCTCATGTGCGCGCATGTGCGCGTGTTTACGCGGCGCTGCCCCGGGCGGAAACAGAAAGGAAAAAGGAAGGAAAAGAAGTAGTACGAAGTTAACCAAGGAGAACTAGCAGAGCTGCCAGGTGAAATATATCAGAATCAGCCAATTACACAGGCAGCAGCAGACTATCCCATCCCAGCCCAGCATTTTAAACTCTGCAAACAGCATTCTCCCCTGTTTTTTCCCAAGAACTCTGCAACACTGCAGTATACAAAGAGGGAAAGCTTAAAAAGCTTAAGTCAGACAAAATGTTAGGGGCTGCTCTTGCTGTCATAAACCAACATGTGCAAGGTGCTGAGGGTGGTGATATTGTGAATGCTGCTGAGCAACCCACAGTAAGGAGACAGGGAAGAGTGTATAGACCCAGGGTAACCTACCAGGGGCTAACAGAGGGGAACCCATCCCGGTGGATACCAAGGTATGTGTTGGGCTAAGAATACTAGCTACAGGTACCTTCCAGAGACCAACTGGTGATATGATGGGGATTTCACAGGCATCAGCATCCAGGGTACTGCACCAGTTCCTGGATGCCATGTCAGCACATGTCAGCAACCACGTATATTTCCCCAATTCCTGTGAGGCATTGGCCAGTAATATGCATCTTTTCCACCAAATAGCAGAATACCCTGAGGTAGTGGGTGCAATAGACTGCACACACATACACATCAAAGCACCACCCGGTGATCAGGGTAGGGTCTACATCAACTGCAAGGGCTTCCCCTCCATCAACTGCCAGGTTGTGTACGATACCCAGGGCATAATAATGAATGTGTGTTCTGGCTGCCCTGGAAGCTATCATGATTCCCACATCTGGCATCTGACGCAGCTGTACCAGAGATTTGCCAATATGGACATCCCACATGGTCACCTAGTGGGGGATGCTGGATACACACTGGAGCCATGGCTGACACCCATCAGAAATGCACACACACCCAAACAAGATCTCCATAATGAGGCACACGCACAAACAAGAAACATAATTGAGCGTGTGTTTGGGATGCTCAAGTCACGGTTCCGGTGCCTGGACACATCTGGTGGAGCCTTGCAGTACTCACCAACTACATGTACCCAAATTGTCATGGTATGTGCCATGCTACACAATATGATCCTGCGGAAAAAGCTGCAGCAGGAACAGCATGGGGCAGGGCCAAACATCTCCCCCCCCCCACCATTGCCAAGGCCTGCACAGGCACAGTGTGACTCGGAGGAGGAACAACCTGAGCCTGCCCCAGTAGGCAGAAGGAGGCGTGCCCAGTATGCCCTGACCTTAGCAAAGAGGCAACACATAGCACATACACTGACTCAGTAGAAACCCTGGAAATGACACCTCTCTCTGATTTGCACATGCAGTAAAAGGGATGCCTAACTTGACACTACCTGTTTTCAAACATGTATAGGGAATGTACTATGAGCATTTGACATAGGCAGCCCTGCAGCACCACCTGAGGCATGAGTGCCCTATTTTAAGCAATATCAAGCACTGCTAAGCACATTTAACAGTACTGAGCATATTTAAATATAATTGTGCATAGCCGTGCACCGCGCTAACCAGCGCAACATCGAGCAATGTCGGGCAACGTTGGGCAAAGTTGGGCAAAGTTGAGCAAAGTCAGATAAACACGCTCACACCTGCTTTACTGTTCCTTAACCAGTCAGGATTGCCCAGCAGGAAAATAAAAAGCAGTGACAGGGCTCAAACTCAAGATACTGTGCACTATAGTCACAGAACTGAACCACTAAGCCATGACAGCATTTCACTGGCACAGACACAACTTAAGTCACTCACACATACCAGTTGTGGGGGGGTCACATACCTAACAGTCGCAGCCAACAGGACAGTTGTAGACAAACACAAACACAAACAAATGCTGTATCATGCCCTCTGAAGAGGCATATGAGTAGCCTCCCCCCAGGCCTATGCAGACAGATAACAGCAGGCCAGGCAGTGTGATGTGGGTTGGGTAGGCTATGAAGTCACAAACTAATATGAGTGTAATTGGAAGCTAAGGTCTGTAGTACAGTGGTATGCCTCAAGCCAGTATGATAGGCAATAGTACAGACTGAAATGGAGTACCTGACATAGCAGTGCAGGCCTAGCAAATGTGTATAAGTGTCAGGTGTACCCCTCATCCTATGTACACCCACAGTAACAATCAGGTGTGCCCTCCCTGGGTAGAAATGTACAAATAATAGCTGTCCCCCCTGTATGTAGAAATGTTGATAAGTCTCTGCAAACTGACTCATGGAAGCCCTGCAGGCACAGCGTACTTCCTGTCGATGTACAACACAAAGGTGAGCCCTGAAGTAAATACCAACTTGATTTTTCACACACATATAGCATATATGCCCATATTGGGATGCTCACACACTTAAACAAATTTAGCAAATTTCAGTCAGCAACATACTGAAAGGTCATACTGGGCATGCTCACACAAATAAACGAAGCAAGTGTCAGTCAACAATATACTGAAAGGTCATACTGGGCATGCTCACACACTTAGGCCATGTCTGAGTACAGCAGTGGGCCACACATATCTGGTAGTTGCAGTTCTTACTCCAGACACTTGTCAGTATTCACCAATCCTGCCTTGCGCACACAGTGATATGAAAACAGACCCATATAATATATTGGACCCCTGTCATAATCAAACTATGTACTGCAAGTACTTAAGTTGTTCAAAGAAAGTGAAAATCCAAAGAAGATCAATAAATCTCCAAACAGTATCATTAAGAAGCAATGAGCACTCCTAACATTATCCAAGCCATGTTCTGGCAAGAATATTGCCAAAGAGTCCATAGAGAGCCATGAAGCTTTATTTCGCTATGTCATAAATATCAATGTAAACTCATATATGTTCTGAGTCAGTGCAAAGTGTAAATGAATACATGTACATGACTGACGTTGCCAACATTTTGTCAGACAGGTTCATACATATTTACCCTCCTCTCACTGACAAAAGGGCCCATTACCATACCTGGAGATTGTGAAAACCCAGAAATCACATATACAATGGTTAAACAGCTCTATCCAAACCTAAAAACATGGCATCTATGGGATGTCATGGTTTCCCTGGCTGTGTGTCATATCTGAACTCAAAAACAAACAGACCCTGCACCTGAACAGTCTGTTGAGACTCATCCTCTGTACAGGACATGAAACTGTTGAATGAGTTACAGCAACATTTGGCACACCACAAGAGTTGGTGCACAACAGACCATGAGAACTATTGTCTTATAAGCCTAATAAGCCTGATCTGCAAGGCCATGGAGTCCATCATTATGGAACTCATAAACAGAGCTAATGAGAGCCTACAAACACCCAACCCTACCCATTTTGGTTTGGTCAGGGGCAGATCATGATTCCTAAACCTGCTAGACAGTTTTCACGGCAGTCACCCAGGACATACATTAATGAAATGAGCTCCACACGGCCTACATAGACCTTGAAAAGCCTTTTCCAACATCCCACACACATGTCATATCCACAAAATCAACAACCTGTGCATAAACACGTATGTCATCTGATGGATTGCCAACTGGGGCACAGATAGATCCCACAAGGTAAGAATTGTGGTCTCCTGTTCAAGCTGGTAACACCTACCGTCCCCCATGGCTCAGTCCTGGGACCCCTCCTGTCTGGTGTATACTTTTCAGAAATACAGTCAAACACACGAGGGCTATGTTTAGCAAAGTTTGTGGATGACTGCAAAAAGGTTGTCATAATCGATGCTTGGGACAACAGAGACATCCTTAAAAAGGGTCTCAGTCAGACAGATGTGGTGTCAAAATTATGGCTTCGAGCTACAGTCATACAAATACCACATAGGTGCCAACACCCTAAATATGGAGGTAATAATAAGGGATCTATGGACACATGTGGATAGTCATCTCTACTTCCAGAAACACATTCACAAAGTGGTTAGAAAATCATGCTATGTGTTCCCACAAATTGCCAAGGTCTTTGCATGTAGGTCAAAGGAGGTTCCCTCTTCTCATCAGTCATCAGACCCATCAGAGAGTATCACGACACACTTGCGATGAATCTGACTAGGCACCTTCAGCAGCCTGAAAGACCACTGAAGTACCTCAGCAAGAGGATTACTGGCCTCAAACAGTTACCCCATGCAACAAGACTGAATTTAACTCAATCTGTACTCTGTTGCATACTGTCTACTCAGGCGATCTCTGCCCAACAGACAGGTCCATGTCCAATGCAGAACTGATGTACATGCGCTACCTGAAGTAAACCCAAGCTCACTGTGCCACATGCTCTAGGGATATCATCATCACAACAATAAATAGAACATGTAACCACAACACCACCTCTCATACCAAACACTATAAAAATAGTTCAGACCTCCGTCGCTGTACCATAAAGGGCTGCCCTCCAAAATATAATACACAGTGTGTCCTCCAAAGTGCAATATACAGTGTCTCACCAAACAAAATGCGATATAGTTCCAAAAACATCCACGGCACAATGGCAGGTTGAAAAAGTGAAATAAAATTTAATTGAAATCCACAAACGACACAAATACATAAAACGATGATTGAGCGCGCTTTCGTCTTCACTGTATAGACTTCATCAGAATCTGATTCTGATGAAGCCTATACAGTGAAGACGAAAGCGCGCTCAATCATCGTTTTATGTATTTGTGTCATTTGTGGATTTCAATTAAATTTTATTTCACTTTTTCAACCTGCCATTGTGCCGTGGATGTTTTTGGAACTATATCGCATTTTGTTTGGTGAGACACTGTATATTGCACTTTGGAGGACACACTGTGTATTATATTTTGGAGGGCAGCCCTTTATGGTACAGCGACGGAGGTCTGAACTATTTTTATAATAAATAGAACATGTTGGAGGGATACATTACTAATTCACAGACTTCCCTTACTTTGGAACAGGCTCCCAACCTACATTAAGCTGAGTCCCTAACTGACACTATTCCAGAGGAGCCTTGATGAGTGTATGTGAAACTGAACTGTCACACCATGGATCACTTCATCAGCTGTACTACACAGAGGTCTAGGGGACTAACCCCATGTGTGGTGATAGCTGCACACTCTGGCCATACTAATATATGCCTTCAGGCAGATAGCTTATTACCTACCTATGTACCTATATATATATATATATATATATATATATATATATATATATATATATATATATAGGGGGAACACAGTATAATAAGCCAAAGATGGATGGGCAGAGATGTGTGTAAGAGGATGACCATGACAGGGAGCCATCCTGGACTGTCCCACCCAGCACACATCCCAATGGCACAAAATACATAATGTGCGCATCTCACCCACTGTACATAACAGCCACTAGTATCTGTAAGCATTACAGTGTATGTGGTCCATGTGCCTGCTGTACAATATAACTGTACAATGAAGTACAAATCTACTATCTGTAGACATGTACCTGTCACATAGGTTCATAGGTATGTAGTAGACTATCTTCACAAAGGCATATATTAGCCTAGGAAAGTTGTGCAACTTTCACCCACTAGGTAGTCTCCCAAGCCCTAGTTCTAATAGTTAGTACCCTAAGCCCCTTTCTAGTGGGGCTGCTGATGTGATGCCTGGTGTGAATTGTCTGTTTCCCATCCACTCATCAATGTTCCTATTGAAGAGTGTCAGCGAGGGGTTCTGTCTGATGTACATTGGGACTCTGTTCCACAGTAAGGCAAGTGTCTAGGATGATACTCTATCCTACCAGCATGTTGTATTCATTGTTGTGATGAGGTTCATATCCGTGGAGTGTGTTGTGTGACAAAATTTTGTTATCCCTAGATGGAGCATGTTCAAAAGTTATGTGTTGGACATGGCTCTGTATGTTAGGTAGAGTGTGCCTCTGAGTAGGCGGTACGCAACGGAGAACAGATTTAGTTTTACCAGTTGTATTGCATAACACAACTGTTTGAGGCCAGTAATCCTCGTGGTGATGTACCTCTGTGGTCTCTACAGCTGCAGGATATGCTTAGTTGAGTACATCCAAAATGGTGCATTGTATTCAATGATGGGTCTGATGACTTAAGAGTGGAGGGCCACCACTACCTCTTCTGATCCTGATGCAAACCCTTTGTTGATTAGGTGGGCCACATAGGATTTCCCAATCACTTTGGCAACATGGTTGTCAAAGGAAAGATGACTATCTACTTGTGTCCCCAGATCCCTTATTACCTCGTCAGTTTTAAGGGGGTAACACCTATGTGGTAGTTTGTGGGTACTTTGTTTTCACCAAAGGGGATTACTATGCATTCTTCCACATTGAGCTTGAGGCCATGATTCTGACACCACACATCTGTCTCATAGAGCCCCTTCTGGAGAATATTTGTGTCATCCGGGGAATCTATTATGGCAAACACTTTACAGTTCCCAGCAAACTTAGTCAACCACAACCCTCCTGTGTTGGCATGTACTTTTGAGAAGTCTATACCAAACAGGAGAGACCCCAGGACTGAAACCTGGGGAACACCAGTTGTTACCAGTGTAGAGTCTGACATGTAGCCAGCAACTCTTAATTTGTGGGATCTATCTGTGAGCCAGTTTGCAATCCATCTTGTGATGTATGGATTCATGCCCAGGTTGGTGAGGTCATCTATTAATCCTGACTGGGGAATGGTGTCAAAGGCCTTTCCTGACTGGGGAATGGTGTCAAAGGCCTTAGCGAGGTATAGGTAGGCTGTGTGGAGCTCATTTCAGTCATCTGTAGCCTGGGTAACTGTCTCAAAGGAATCCACCCAGTTCAGGAGGCGTGATCTGCATTTGACAAAGCTAAACTGGGTTTGCTCAACTGTGTGAAGATTCCCAGTGTCTTTATTGTTGACTTGCATTATGATTGGCTCCATTGCCTTGCAGATCAGACTCGTCAGGTTCATAGAGCGTGAATGCCAAGGCTCTTTTGTGGCCCCACCCCTGTGGAGTGGGAAGAACGTTGCTGTGCAAAATTCTATGGGTACATATCCTGTAGAGAGCATGTAGAGAGAGGTGTAGGTATCCTTGATGAATATGGATACATCCCCACCCTACGTGCTATGATCCAGGTCCTGATGCTGGAAGGTATGGAATGAGTAGTATCCTGGTAGTGCTGGTGTGCTCTCTGGAGCCTTGAACTAGGTTTCTGTTACTGCACAGATATCAGTATTCTCCATGCTGAGAAGTGCCTCAAGTGTGTGCATCTGGAGGCTGAGACTTCTGGCAATGAGTAGCATTTAGCTCACTTTGTGGTTATTTGTGTTGGTTACGGGGTATGGTTTGTCCTGAGTGACTGGTGTTCCACACCTGAAGTCAATGCCTCATTGGTCTGATCTGACCATAAGCTAATTACCCTACATATCCACATTCTGCCCCCACCCCCCATTAAGGAAACCATTTTAAAAAATTTCTCCAAAGACAACTCCATGCTTCTTAAGACAGAAGTGGTGAACTTCAGGACACCCATGCAGATGGACAATACAGTTACAAGTACTGAATCCTACACAATTGCACTTTATAAGCACTTACGTGAGTGCATGGATCATGCTATCCCAAACAGAACCAAGACGCTATCCTCCAAGAAAAGGAAGCCAATCTGGTGGTCCCCTGCCATAAACAAACTGCACAACAGAAGGAAGAAACTGTTGCAAAAAAAGGGTAAAACCCATGAGTGGTGGAGCTCCCTGGTCAGCCTCAGTAAGAAGCTGCAATCCCTGATAAAATCCTCCAAAGCTAGTTACGAAAACAAAATCGCCACTGATTCTAAAGACAGCCACAAAGCATTCTATAGCTATGTCAAGAATCACAATGGCAACACTCAGATCTGCTCTGAGTTACAGCAAAATGGCACTAAATATACAGACCCAACTGATATTGCCAACATCCTGGCAGATAGGATCAGTGCTAACTTTACCCCCCCTCTCACCCATGAAAGAGCCCATCTCTATACCGGAAGAATGCAAAGTTGCTGTCATCACGGCTGCACAGGTAAAAACCACTCTCCAAAGCCAGGAACCCAGCATCCATGGGACCAGATAACATCCCAGGCTGCATTCTACATGAACTACAGAATGAACTGGCACCACACCTAAGTACCATGTTCAATCATAGCCTCACCTCAGGCTTTGTGCCTGCTGAATGGCGCACAGCAATGGTTATCCCACTGCACAAGGGGGGGGCCACAATGGACCCCGGGAACTAGCGCCCCATTAGCCTGATGAGCCTGGTCTGCAAGGCCATGGAACGTATCATCATGGAACATATAAACAAACACATTGGTAATCTCCAAACTCTGAACCACAACCATTTTGGGTTTGTAAAAGGCAGATCATGTCTCCTAAACCTGATAGATTTCTTCGAAGCAGTCACCAAAGCTGTAGACAAGGGTAAGTTGTGTCACACAGCCTATCTAGATTTTTCCAAGGCTTTCAACACCATCCCCCCACTCTGGAATTATAGATAAACTCACTAAACTAGGTATAAATCCCTATGTCACAAGATGGGTTGCCAACTGGCTCACTGACAGAACCCACACTGTGAAAGTAGCAGACTCCAAGTCCGACTTCAGACCAGTGACAAGTGGAGTACCACAGGGTTCAGTCCTGTGTCCTGTTTGCTATCTACTTCCCTGAAGTACAGGCTAACACAGAAGGTCTTTGGCTAATGAATTTCCCAGATGACTGCAAACTAGGAGCCATAATCGAAACTACTAACGATGTGGACATCCTACAAAAGGGCCTCACTGAGACAGATGCCTGGTGTCAAAGCCATGGACTCAATCTCAGTGCCAAAAAGTGCATTGACATCCCCTTTGGTAAAAACTCTGTACCCATGAACTACAACATAGGCGGTAGTATACTTAACACTGAAAGTGTGATAAGAGACCTTGGGACACAGGTGGTCAGTAGACTCTCCTTTGATAATCACATTGCCACAGTAGTCAGGAAATCCTTCTATGTGGCACACCTCATCACAAAAGGTTTCTCATGCAGAAAAAAAGAGGTAATTGTTCCCCTCTACTCATCACTCATTAGATCTATTATAGAGTACAATTCCCCTTTTGGTATGTACCTCACAAGACATCTACAACAACTGGAAAGCCCACAGAAATACTTCACTAAGAGGATTAGCAGCCTCAAATACATGCCCTACACAGACCGTCTCAAAACACTCCAGCTTTACTCTGCCGCATATTGCCTACTCAGAGGTGATCTCTGCCTAACATACAAAGCTATGTCAAACACAGAGCTGTTGGACATGCTCCACTTAAAGAAATCCCAATCTCTCCGAGCTTCGGCCCCAAAACCCAGACCAAAATACAAAAGGAGGGGGTGTATCCATTTTCATAAAGGATACCCACACCTCCAGGTTAGTGGCACAGCACGAGGCCTCGGAGACCATCCAAGTGCAACTAACAGTGGGCAAAGCTGCTTATCAGATCGTAGCCTGCTACAGATCACCTACGTTGTCTCAGGACCCTCACTCAGCATTCCTGAGAACACTGGAAAATATAAAGGTCCTACCAAACACCATGATATTAGGAGATTTCAAATACCCAAACATGGACTGGGAGAATTACTCAAGTACAAACTCATTTGCCCAATGCTTCCTAGAGTTTATAAACTCAAACACCCTGGAACAGCTGGTCACCACTAGAGGTGACAACATACTGGACCTGATCATCACCATCATGGGGGACCAGTGTTCCACACCAGAGCTAAACCCCTTGCTGGTAAGATCAGATCATAAAGTAATCACACTGGACATCCACATCCCGACCCCACCCCCAGTCAAGGAAACCACTGTGAAAAACTTTTCAAAAGCAAACTTCACACTTCTCAAGACCAAAGTGGAAAGTTTCAAAGCCCCCTTGCTACAGGATAATGCTATCCAATCCACATAATCCTTTACAAGTGCATTATATGAGGATCTACAGGGATGTATGGATCGAGCCATCCCAAGTAAAACCAAAACTCACTCCTCCAAAAAGAGGAAACCAGTCTGGTTGTCCCCGGCCATAAATAAGCTATACAACAGAAGGAGGAAACTACTACATGATAGAGCAAAATCCCAAAAAGGCATCACTGATCATTATTAGCAAGAAACTATGATCTCTCATAAAATCATCCAAGGCCAGTGTCTAAAGAAAAATTGCCAAGGAATCTAAAGATAACCACAAAGCCTTCTTTAGCTATATCAAACATTTAGGTGGCAACTCTCAGATATGCTTTGAGCTACTGTAAAATGGCAAAAAATACACTGAACCAACTGACATTGTCAGCATCCTGGCAGAAAAGTTTAGTACAAACGTCACCCCCCTCACCCCAAAAGGGCCCGTGTCCATCCCAGAAGAATGCAGAGCCCCAGACATCACGGACATGCAGGTAAAAACAGCCCTCTCCAAAGCTAAGAACATGGCATCAATGGGACTGGATGGTGTCCCAGGCTGCATCTTACATGAGCTCCAAAAGGAACTAAACCCTCACCTAAATTCACTGTTCAGACTCAGCCTTACCACAGACTATGTGCCCAAAAAATGGCGTACAGCAACAGTCATCCCGCTCCACAAAGGTGGTGCCACAACAGAACCTGGGAACTATTGCCCTATAAGCCTGACCAGCCTGGTCTGCAAAGCTATGGAATGAATTATCATGGAACTCATAAACAGAGACATTGGGAACCTCTAGACACTGGACCCTACCCAATTCGGCTTTGTTAAAGGCAGATCCTGCCTCCTAAACCTGGTTGACTTCTTTGAAACAGTTACTAAGGCCATAGATGAAGGGAAGGTAGTCCACACATCATAGACAAGCTTACCAGCTTGAACATTAACCCCTATGTCATGAGATGGGTGGTTAACTGGCTCATGGATAGAACACACATGGTCAGAGTTGTGGGTGCCATGTCTGACTCTAAACCAGTCACAAGTGGCATCCCACAGATCTCGGTTGTGGGACCCCTCCTGTTCAGTATATACTTCTCTGAGGTACAGGCAAGCATGGGTGGACTATGGCTAACCAAGTTCGCAGATGACTGCAAACTGGGGGCCATAATTGACTCTCCGGCTGACACAGACATTCTCCAGAAGGGTCTTACAGTGACAGATACCTGGTGTCAAAACCATGGCCTCAAGCTGAATGCCAAAAAATACATAGTCATCCCCTTTAGAAAAAACAAAGTGCCCACGAATTACCACATAGGTGGTAATCCACTAGGCACAGAAAATGTAATTAGGGACCTGGGGACCCAGGTAGATAGTAACCTCTCCTTTGATAATCACATTGCCAAAGTGGTTAGATATTCCTTCTATGTAGCCCACCTAAGCATGAAAGGGTTCAACTCTAGATCAAGAGAGGCCATTGTGCCCCTCTACTCATCACTCATTAGGCCCATAATAGAGTACAATGCCCCATTTGGTATGTACCTTAATTGGCACATGCAACAGCTGGTAAGATTACAGAAGTACCTCACCAAGAGGATCATGGGCCTCAAAGAGATGCCCTATGCAGCTCAACTAAAGAAACTCCAGCTCTACTTGGTTGCTTACTGCCTGCTCAGAGGTGATCTATGCCTGACGTATAAGGCCATGTCCAACCCGGAATTAATGGACATGCTCCACCTCAAGAAAAACAAATCTCTTAGAGCCACACGCTCCAGTGAATTAAACCTCAGCAAAGCAATAAACAGGATATTCTGGAGGGATAGATTCCTGTCCCAGAGACTTCCCTCGCTCTGGAATAGAATCCCAGTTGATGTTAGGCAGAGCCCCTCGCAGGCTGTCTTCAAGAGGAAGCTTGACGAGTGGATGGGAAATTGTAAATTTACCCCTGGGATCACTTCAGTGGCCCTGCTAGACAGAGACCCAGGACACTAATTTAAAAGGGAGGTGAAAGCCAACACATTCTGGCTAGGCTTATAAATGCCCTTAGGCAGATAGCCTAGTACCTACTTATGAACCTATGAACCTACACGCTCTAGGGACCTAAACCTTGTCACCACAATAAACAGAACATGCCGTAGGGATAAATTCCTGGCCCAGAGACTTCACATACTCTGGAATAAACTACCTATGTATATCAAACAAAGCTCCTCATTAGCACTCTTCAAGAAAAATCTTGATGATTGGATGGGAAATAGGAAATTCACCCTGGGGATCACTTCTGTGTCTCTGCTCAACAGTGGCACAGGAAAATAAATTTCTTGGGCGGCAAAAGCCAGGGTACCTTTTTGGCTGGGCTTGTATTGGCCCCAGGGTCGATAGCCTAGTACCTACCTATGAACCTATGAACCTTTGAGCCTTGCCTAAAAAAGGTAATATGGGGACAGCAAGAGCCTTGGCCAATATTCAGAAGCATAGGGGTGACAGATGCAAATCATTTCTAGTGAATCAACAAGACTTGTCTATCATGTTATCCCAGGCAGACGGGGACTGAATCCCCTTTGAATGACACCAGAAGCTCAGCCAATTGTTGAAGTTTATCATCTTTCTGTTATACTGCAGTATCATGTAGGTGAAAGTAAGATGCTACTCAAGGTCAGGGTCATACCAGCCTGTGCTACATGATCATAGAGCTAATATATATCTCTTGTCATGTTGTCCTGGGAGGTATGTCTCAGATCATTCACACTGACATGTACAAAGAACACGTCATATAGGTACCTGTTCTGGAGTGATGTAAGTGTTTGTGTTATGTAGCGGATCATAGCACCTGATAGACAACTGACAGTAACCTTCCCCTTGTCCAGCCGAGTGAGTGGAACATCTGTGTGCCTGACTATGAAGTCACATATTACTAGTGTGTTGGATATGTTGTTTTGCCTTAGGGCCTGTTGTGAGGCACACTACTTTGGTGTATTATGTGTTTTCTGGCGTGTGCTTGGAGGTGCATTTTGCTTGCTTGTCTGCTTAGGAGGACACTATCTCTTTTTCAGATTAATATTTGTATTCTCCGAGTATGGTAATGTGTATTTATGTGTGTGTTTTGCTGGTGCTTATATTGTAGGTCTATGTGAGACAGTAGTATGACCCTACTCCTCCTGACTGTATTGCCCAGTATTGGGTTGACAGAGCGTAGCCACTGGTTTGACCCTGCGTGTGCCAGCATGTGGTGCATCAACCCATGTATGATATGGTCATGGCCTATGCATACAATACACTCACAATACACCTAGTATGATAAGCTTGCTGAGGTTAGCAAATGTGAAAAAAACCTTTGTGCAAACTGTCAGCAAGTAATGTCTGTATTGCACCCTGTAACTCCATATTGCTTGCTGAAGTGTAAAGCCGTACTTAGTTTGGATTAAGAACAGCGCACTTGCCAACTGTGTGTGTGTGTGTGTGTGTGTGTGTGTGTGTGTGTGTGTGTGTGTGTGTGTGTGTGTATCTCCCTGGGGAGGAGCAACCTTTTTGGAGACTACTCACACACCTTAAAAGTGGTACACTCATCTTTGTCAGGTCTGATGATGTCTCCATCCTACAAATATACCTGTGGAAAGGTGAAATCCTGGTAATGTGTATAGTGCATTGTGTCAATGCATACTGCTGTAGTGTCGTAATGTAATTAGGTAGGGATTTGAAGCCTCCAGTAGCCAACTATGTGAGTGTATGCCTCCCCCTGGGGAGGAGCAACATTTTTGGAGACTACTCACGCGCCTTAAAAGTGGTATACTCATCTTTGTCAAGTCTGATGATATCACCATCTTACAAATATATCTGTGGAAAGGTAAAATCCCAATAATGTGTTTAGCACATTGTGTAAATGTGTACTGCGGTAGTATCATAATATAGTTAGATAGGGGTTTGAATCCTGCACTTGCCAGCTGTATGTGTGTGTCTCCCCTGGGGAGGAGCAACCTTTTTGGAGAATACTCACACCCCTTAAAAGTGGTATACTCATCTTTGACAAGTCTGATGATGTCACCATCCTACAAATATACCTGTGGAAAGGTGAAATCCCAGTAATGTGTACAGCGCGTTATGTAAATGCATACTGCTGTAGTATCATAATGTAGTTAAGAAGGAGTTTGAATCTCACACTTGCTAACTTTGTGTGCGTGTACTCCAGGTGTGCGACACCGTTGGTCAATGTGGAGTGGGTTTTGATTTTTCTAGTGTATGACATATCACAATGACAACTGTATGTGCATTACACATGTAAGGTAGCTGTGGGGCAAATCCATATACATACATGTAACCTCAATTATTTCGTAGGTGGGTACTCTGCTTTCTCCATGAATGCATCTGTTATTTTTGCCAGAGCGTGCTGGTGCTTTCCAGACTTTAGGTCACTTCAGTATGCTTGTGACAAGATTAGCCACTGCAGTGATCCCTGGGCTAAGTCTTCTTTTTCACATCCACTCATCACGGTTTCTATTGAAGGGTGTGAGTGAGGGTTTATGCTTGAGGTATATTTGAAACCTGTTCCAAAGCAAGCAAAGTCTGGCAAAGATGACTAATCTAATGACTAGGTGTGCAACAACCTCTGTGGATCTGCATGCAAACCCTTTATTGCTTATGTGCTCCACAAAGGGATTTCCAAAACTCTTTGGTAATGTGATTATCAAAGGAGAGATGACTAAACACATGGCTCTATGTATACATTAGTACCTGTTCCACATTTTGGGGGCTACTACCTATGTGGTACTCTGAGGATACTTTGTTTTCTAAAAGTGGATAACTATGCTTTCTTTGGCTTATTGCTTTACAGCATGAGTTTGACACCAGGTATCTGTCTCTATGATACCATTTTGGAGGATGTGTGTGTCATCTGGAGAATAAAGTATAGCCCACAGTATGCATTTTCATCATACGTGGGCAGACATATCCCTACTGTGTTTGCTTGTACCTAAGAAAGCTATATGCCAAACAGGAGTGGTCCCAGGACTGAGTGCAGGCGAATACCACTTGTTACTGGCATAGAATAGTACATGGAGGCTGCAAATGTTACTGTTTGTCCTACATCTGTGCGTCAGTTGTCAAGCCATCATCTAACAACCATTTATGGTCAGTCTGTTGAGGTTATGTATAATACCAGAATGTGGGATGGGTATGAATTGCTGGTGAGCTATAGCTTGGCTGTGTGGACCTCCCCTCCCTCACCTATATGGCTTGAAGTCTATTAGGTGTAGGAGCCATGATCTGGCCTTTAGAGAACCTAAGTGGGTATGGTGCAGTGTTTGCAGGTTCATAATGTCTCTGTTAATGAGTTCCATAATGCTGTGCTCCATAGCCTTCCAGATAACATTTGTCTGGCTTATAGGTTGAGAGTATCCAGAACCTGTTGTAGTTCTACCCTTAATCAATTTATGTTAACATTTGCACTGGGTATGACGAGGGTAGACAGGTTTAAGAAAAAGTATATTAGAGGGTTAGGCCAGGTTTGAAGGTTAGTAGACCAAGCCAGATAGGCAGGATTAAGTTGGTTTGTACATGTGCTGAGGAGGGATGCAGAATAGATTGTGAAATAGATGCTAAGGATGAAGCCGACAGGTAACAGGAGAAGAGGAATAACTAAGATGAGGTTTATGGCTGTGGTGAGAGAGGACATGCCGGTGGGTGGTGTGACAGCGCAAGATGCAGAGGTCAGGAAGAAATGGAAACAGATGATCTACTGTTGCGATCCCTAATGGGAGCATCTGGAAGGGGAAGAAGAAGAAGAAGACATTGTAGCTCAACCCTTGTGGACTGTGAACACCATTACCATGCATCATTCCACAAGTATGTAACCTGTATAGAGGCTGCATCTGGGCAGAGTGTTTAGGTGAGTGGTGACTTCATATGTCAGCTTGTGCATGACACAGCCAGGGACGCTGTCCAGTACCATTGCCACTGTGGTTTTTACTGTGGTAAAGAGATGTTTTAACTAGCATGTCTGTGAATCATCAGGTTTTACATTCTTCAGGTCTGGAAATGTGACCCTTGTGTAACGACAGAGTGGTGAAATCCACATTCAAACTGTCTGACAAGGAATTGGTAATGTCAGTCAGATAAGTGTACTTTGTGACCATTTACATTAACTGTGACCCGATCTGAGATTTCCCCTGTAGATTATAAACAACACTAAAGAAAGCTGTAGTGTTGTCTTTGGAATCCTTGCCATTTTGTATTTTGAAGCTTGCCTTGTATGCTTATTGAAGGATTGTATTTTCCCAGTGATACTGACCAGAGAGGTTATCCCTTCTTGGTATGTAACTCTTTTTTGGTACAACTTCACACCTTCTGTTATATATTTAGTTTATGGCAGCGGTCCATGAGACTAATGCACTTTTACTGTATAAGTGAGAATTTCTTGTGTTTGTGAGAGCACCGTCAGTGCAACCCTGTAGGTGAACAGTGTGCATTATTTATTTATTTATTTATTTTATTTTACATTTGTTGACCAGGATAGTCCGACTGGATCAAAGTCCATTTACAGCGGAGGCCCAGGGAGATAAGCTCCAACATATACAAGAATGATAGAAAATGAAATAAGACATAGATATAAAAATAATATAAAATATAAAATAATAATGCAGTTAAAAGATATAAATGCAGATAAAAATACATTCAGACTAAAAAAAGTACAATTTTATAAGTAGGATATTTCATAAGGTACATAGGTTCACATTGAATAGACAAGTATACAGGATATAAATTACCCTGGTTGTAGTCAGGAGAAGTTAACAATATCTAACAGATAAGTAAATTACATACATGTTGTTGGTTATGGGCCAATGTTGATATAATGTGTGCGGGTATGTGTTTGCCCTCGGTTTCTGGTTTATGTTTGTGTGTCTGCATGCACACATTTCCACCATGTGACTGCCATATACGGGGATTTGTGAGACAGCTACAGACTGTACCTGGCAGTCTTTACAGATCACCATCTCTGGTCATGGATACGGAACCTGTGCCTGGCAGGGGTGCTACAGACAGTATCAGGTACTAATCCAGACTGGGTACTATCTGAAGAGGTTGACATATGTCCACTGGATCCAGGCCCCTGCTGGGACTGGCCAGAGCCACGTGCATGTGGTCTTCTAGGATGGTCTATGGACAGCCCCCCAACATTGCTGGGGCTGGTACTGGCACTACGCGAGTGGCTGTGACTTGCTGGACATCCACGGTGACCTCCAGCTGCTGATGTTGCTGGCATACATCCACATCGACATCTCAACTGTCCCGCACTGTCCTGACACATGGACATAACATTGTAGAGGACATCCAATGTCTCACCCCAACGTCTATCAATGACCTCAGTGTAGTTACATATGGCACCTACTAGGTCATAGATACTGTCATTTACAGAGGTGTTATGAGCACTCTGTGCCCTTAGTCCCTGTCTGGTGTACCGCTCCATTCATGTCTGTGCCTCCATGACAGCCTGGAACATGCATGTGGTAGAAAGAGGTGTGGCACGTCTGCCAGGGACATGATGACCAGCAGTGCTCTGATGAGAACCCCTGGGCATCTGCCTATGTGGTACCATTCCAGACATCTGGCTATGGCTGCTGTGTCCTGATACATGTGCCGTAGATGCCACACTGTCCTGGCCAGTGCCAACCGTACACTGTCCCTCAGCTAAGGGCAATGGTGATGATGGATGTGCAGGCAGTATGACTGTGTGCATGGATGGTGTGGAGACTTGTGTACTGTCAATTGGTGGCCCAATAACAGACCCTGACAAACCTGCCTGTGCCTCAACACACCTATCCTCATCATCACTGTCTGTCTCAGTGACATCAGGTTCCCTGCTGTACTGAATCAGCCCCACCTCGGCACCTGTGAGAGGAAAACAGGAAACACACTTTAAGACCTGAACATGACTTCAGACCACATGTGCACATGCGCACTTGCACACATGCTCACATGTGCACTTGCACACATGTGCACATGCACACATGCATACATGCACACATGCGCACATGCACACATATGCACATGCACACATGCGCATATGCGCACATGCAAACATGCACACATGCACACATGCACATATGCACACATGTGCATATGCACATATGCACACATGCACACAGAAAAATACACTCCTCCCTAAAGCAGGCACACACAACACCAGCAATCTCAGAACATACACAATAGCAGGTGATGATGGGGTACAGTATCACAAGCAAAACAGTCATATCACACATGTCAGCATGCAGGACATGTGTTGCTCAACAACATGCAGTGCAAGTGTAGACAGTTCTTGTTACTAACTGTATACATAGCTTTGATGCATGTGTTTTGTTATTAGGTGATGGGCCTCCTCTTGGAACATAATGCATACATGGACACACCATTGCTGTGCAGGTATTCATAACCCTGTAATGTACTGTGCACCATAACTCACAGGTTACATACCATTGCTGGATGTGTATCTGTGTGTCAGACAGGTATCCAATGCTGATTACAGCCTCTGTGTCTTTAGCAAATAATTGTGGACACATTCTTTGCACATGCAGGATGAGTATTCACACAACATCATCAGTGGTTCATGGTAATTGATTTAATACCATTCGGCCACATATCCAATGTACGGTACTTATGGTGAGTGTAGATCATATTGTGGACATGCCAGTCTCATCCATGCATGGCATGCTAAAACACCACTGCATATTTAAACACTACACATACTCAATGTGTGTCATATGACCTAGCCACACAATAGCATCACAGGACATATATGTGTCAGTTGTGCAAATGGTAATTGTTATGCATATTGTTTAGAGGTGCATATGTGTGCACACACACAACATTAAGGTGTATAGCAATGAAAGCTATGTGTGGTACTGTGGTTACAATAACTGGATGGGGTATAGTACCATAGGCCATCATCATGAAGCATCATGTGGTCACTCAAGGCTACAAATGTTTCCCAAACCAGCACTAATCATGCTGTGCTGGAACTATACTAGCTTGGCTACATTCACCATTTCATAACCAGTTGTTACATGAGTTTGTAAGGAGGCCAATAAGGAGCATTCCCTGACATGAATGTGTAGTGTGTTGCAGAGTGTTTAAATGCCCAATGATAGGCCTCTACCCCTCAGGTATATTATGTGTAATGTGTGGATGAGATTTTGGATACTGGAGTGTGTATTTACAGGGGGTTTGGGAATCCTTTATGTGTAGCATGTTAAAATGGTCTGTGTATGACATAGATGTGTATGTTATGTGCATGTTGAGTATCAACTGTGCCTATCCAATGATCACTACAGTCTAGCCACATTTGTTTGAGATGTTCCGGGTATTGAATTTGTTTAAGGCAGCTAATCACATTAGTGAGATGTGCATGCTCTTACACCAAACATGCACAGCATGCATTATGGGTAAGTGTGTTACATGTGTACATGGCCTACACCTTAACTATGACATGCACTTTTTATTTACAATAATAAATGTGGAACACACTCACCAGCATCTGTCTGCTGCCTTGATGTCACCCCAGAGGGACCTACATAGAGATGAGACAGTTTGTCAGTGGCCACAACTGTGGCATTGCTACTGTGTGTTTGCAATCTTACAGTACAACAACAGTTTACATTCATAGGGCTACAGATTATGTTCCAAATGATCAGTATTGCACAACAACAGGCTCCACATCTTTGAACGACACACTCCACATCTCACATATGCATGATCTACCAATACAAATAACAGTAGTCTACAGATATGCCATGTTACCTGCATGCTCCATGTGTGCTTGCTGGGTGGCTCCAACCCCCATCATGATGTATGTCTGCTGCTGTTGTTGTTGGGAAGGTGCCACCAGGCTCAAGAGCAGCTCCTCCACTCTGGTGAGGGGGGGGGGTGGATATTAACACCACCTCCTGTTGCAAGCTGTTGTTTCTGCACATCAGCAGCATGCTGACTGACATGTCTGAGAAGATCACTGCAGTGGTGGTGTACCTGCTCATATGTCCGGTTATGCAGGCCTACCTCATTTACCCTGCAGACAATATCTTGCCATATTGCAGTACGCTCCTGCTGGTTTGTGAGAACATGAGACGGTAGTGCTGAATCATACTGCTAGTAATTATATCATCTTCAGCAGTACTGTAACTGGGGTTCCTGCAATGCGCCATGATCCCTGGAAGACATAAATACAAAAATATGCCTGAGCAAGTCATATGGCACATTTAACATTATACAGTACAGATATCCCTGAACTGCCATATGTAGCAACCTATTAGCTAACTGAGAGTGAAACACTTTAACTGCCACTTATCACTGCTCACCCCACAACTGCTTGAAAGTGCCTTGCTCACTCTCTATCTAATGAACCATGCTCTGCACAGCAACAAAATAAAATCACTATATAAGACTATACAAAAGTACCTGGTACACTGTATGCAACACGATGCACCACCTAGCCACAGCAGATATACATCAAGCTGATGTGTAAAGAAATATATCATCTATCACAATGAGTGTAAGGTCCAGTAAATGTATTACTATTATACCACACAACTTGTTAATGGCAAACCTGTAGCCAAAATATGTGCACAATTGGGAATATACATCGTATACTGCTGTAGTACACTATGAATGTTGCTAGATACGCAGTTATATGTTTTACCATACATATGTCAAAGGACATGTTACAGACATAACCACACACACATCAGACATAATTACAGGGCACAAAGGTATGACAACCCAGATAAACTTTCAGTGTGTACTATACAGTACTGTGTGTCAGTACTTACACAACCTTAATCTTGAGAAATGTAATATGTGATGAATACAGGGACCACACAAAACAGTGTATGCAAGCAATGTGGACATACACCATACTTTGCTGTACAGGCCCAGAGCTTCAAGTAGTACTACAGTACACACAGGATTTGGATTCAACATCAGTACCAATCAATAATCATAGATGTAGTGCTTTAGCCTCCAATGACACACCCTACTTAAAACCAGGAGACTTAATCACACTGTATGCAATAGCACTTGTTCTGCCTAGCAACAGAATACACAGCTTTTGCTAGGATCAAAGCAAGGACCCATAATACCATGACATAAACAGTATCACACAGATACATATCTTTGACGTAGTTACAAACATATTGACCATCACAGTCAGTCAACAGTACAGAGAATCTACTGCAACAAGTAGATGTAGGTGTGTATGAGTATATATAACTCTCTCTCTCTCTCTATATATATATATATATATATATATATATATATACATATACACATCCATTGGTGTACATATACATATATATGTAGGCACATATACATTTCACCATTCATAGTGAGAATATCAATTATACAAAGGATGTAAGGTGTACAGTAACGTAATAAAATCATACAGTCTTGGGATAAATGCATTGAAGGTGTTCACAGCCCAGGTAGCTTTAGCAGGCCTCACTGGCTTCAACATTGCAAACTGAACAAACCACCCACAGTGTTTAACCACCACATGTCATATACCAGCACCGTATGCTGTCTTGTTTGTCACACACTAAAACCTACATACAAATATGTGCATACTAACCTTCACCAACATATATATCTCCACCCTTCACAAACAGTTGCAATATGTCCCCTGCTCTAGGCACATATACAGATGTGAATATATATGACACATATATATTTCTCCGTATGTGTGTGGCATACACACACAAGGTCCACACTGTTGTAAGTCCCTGGACATCACAGCTGAACTGTTGGGCCTTGCTGCAACACAAACAGGTGTCACATATGAACACACACTAACATTAGGGGGGTATATATGGCTACAGATGCTAGATAAGCATACTAGACTGCTACAGCAGTTGCCAATGCTAAGCTACACTTTAATATGACTATCATGCATGTGTTGTTCTGTCACACCCATGTTTATATAATATCAGCGCTAATCCCCCCAACAGCCATTGGCCACACTACTGTACAGAACACATATAACATGGATCAGATCTTTGACATTTAATGCTAAGCTACACATTTCACAGGTATGTCCCACTGCTCACAGTTACACACAGTATTGTCCGTAGCAGTAGTTAAGCAGAACATCTGTACATAAATAAGTACTGCTGCCACATATGAATGGTTCACATTATGTAGACTATTCTTCAATAACATCTACTACATGCCAGTAAATACATATGTATCACATACCTTTCCTTTGTATAATTTGGTAATATTTATTTTTCTTTTTCCTTTTCTCTGTCTCTCTCTCTCTCTCTCTGTCTCACTCTCTGTCAGTCTCTGCAATGGAGTGATTGAGTTTGTTGGCGGAGATTGCAGCCTGCTTTTGTAGGAATTTGCACATGAGCATGTGATGGCCTCTGCACCAATTAGTGGCCACCATTTGCTAATCGCATGCAGCCTACTGTGTAGTAATTTCATTAATCACTGTCATAGCAACCCAGTACTATAAATTGCTAACTCATGTAGGCGTGGCCCTTTCAGCTTTCCAAGATGGAGATCATCCTTGTTTGCTGTGGACACCATTGTTTAAGACAGAAGGTTGGTATAGTTCTTATATCAGAAGCCAGGGGTGTAGCCAGAGATTTACATTTTGTACTCAGACCTAATGTTGCTGCTTCCAGTACCCACTTGTCAGTGTAGAAATGTACTCACCCCTCAAAATGCTACCCCAAGATACATGGAAAGATGCACTTTCTTTTCAACTTTTACAATTAACTGCGCTACAAAGCTAGTTATTGAGATGTATTCCGTTGGTGCAAGAATTGTTTATGAACTGCTATACTGTGAATATTCATTTACTCAGTTCTAAACAGTTTGTGCTTTTTTAGTGTTGACATTAGCACAAGCTGCTCAGAAAAACTGGACACATTTCAGTACTGTGAGTATGCTTACCTACATCCTTGGGAGACCCTGCACACACAGGTATAGTCTACATTTGGGTAGGGTTGCAGATGTACAGAGAACGTAAGTAGTATTGTATGGATTTTATCTTGCTGGACTTGCAGGGTTGCTGTGTACATGTTACTTTATCAAGGCAAGTAATCTATCTACGTAACTCCCAACTGTGGACCTATCCACATGATAGCCAGAGAATACCCTGTTATTTTTTGTCTATGGACCACACAGGTCTTTTCAGCAATAGAGCAATGGCATTCTTACAGTTGGTGGCTACCAGTACATAGCTACATCCATTTGTATTTCAGTGTTGTTTTCCTGCATAAGGGTATGCTTCCGAAACTCCTTCCAAAGCTATTTGCACAGTGTGTAACAGCAGAAAGGCTGATATGCCTCTGTGTTTCTGCCTCTGCCAGACCTCTCAACCACTGAGTTACATATTTGAACAGACTCAGGGAAAAGTAAAGAAAAAGTAAGGGACAGTCAGGGACACCTTTAAAATATTAGTGCATTAAGTTGAGACATTCAGAGAATCAGAGCATATGAATTAATACACCTTTTCTGAAGTAAAAGAAGTGTCTAACTCTTAATTATTGTCATTATTCATTAAGTGTAATTCACCACCTTTCTGGCCAAAGTCAGTTGTTTTTGGAGGGATTCAGAGGGACAGAGCTAAAATTTGTTTCAAAATCAGGGACATCCCTGAAAATTAGGGACAGTTGGGAGGTATGGCCTCTGCCCTAAACAGATATGCCAATGTTTGTCCTGATGTGATACTGTGTGGAGTTGTAAAGTGATGGTGCAACATTATTAGCTGCTAGAATGGCTGCTTCTCTTATCACAATCATGTAATGTAATCCCACAACTGTTGGTAAACATCCACAGAACAAGTTGTGTGGTATGGTATTCCTATTTTTCCTTTACATTCACTCATTCTGATGCATGATATATTTAAGCACCAACTTGATGTATATCTACTGTGGCTTAGTGGTACTTCATGTTGTGTAGTATGTACAAGGTCTCGGGTTCGAGACTGGCAGAGGTGTTTTATTTTGCTCCTGAGCAGAACAAGGGCCCTCACATACAGACTGACTAAGGCACTTTTAAGCAGTTGTAAGCGGGCTTGCGCAGGTTTGCGCGATGTTTTGCAATGCTTAGCTAAGCTCAAACAATCACAAACTCGCGCAAACCCGCGAACTACTGCTTAATAGTGCTTACTCCCGCTAACCCCCACGCTCATTTCTTTGAAAGAAAAGAAAAATGGGGAGATAGGAAAGTGGTGAAAAAGGGGCACAAAGAGGGAAAGACAGTATGGAAAATAGCTTGAGATGTGCAGGACAGGTGTAGGGAAGGTCCATAGCTGCCCATTTCTTTAACAGCAACAGCTGTGCATATGGAATAAATTTGGAGGTAGATATGAAACCTTCAACACCTGAGAGAGGGGTGAGAACAACAAAGTATGTTGTAATGCCAATTAAATAACATTTTATGTGTCCAGTGGACATGTGTGCAAAATGGGCAGCTATGTATGGGGCACAATTTTTTTTTTGGGAGCAGATTGCCCTTTTTTTTTCAGGTGTGAGTGGAATGTGGGGTAGGAGAAGTAGGTATATTTGGGGAGGTAGGTTGGGAAGGTAAACAGACAAGACAAACAAGACGCATGCAGGGTCAGTATATGACACATGTGGTAGGTGAACATCTTTGATGGGGAGGGATGTTTGGAAATTGCAAGCCAATGAGCCCCCAGATGGAAACAGTGGGAATGAGGTTGCCACCCATGGGCAGTCACCACTGCACCATCACAGCCCAGAGGGTGGCTGTGCTGGGGGCTGTGTAGGAGGGGCAGGCTGACCCAGGAGTTGCGCCACTCATGCCTCAAGCTGGTATAGAGGTTCTGTAACAGAACGTTTAATCTCTCTATGCACCACAGCCCAGACCGTTCGAAGGGTGATGGGTGGCCCGCCTCCACCCATGCTTGCACGGGGGGCCAAGCCCCATCCCCTGCAGTGCTTCCACCTGAAGGTGCCACAGGGCCAATGGAGGAGGAGGTCCCAGGTTGGGCACAGGACCTGCTGGTGCCAGGTGCCATGGCCAGCTGAGGTGGGACAGGTGGGTCTGCTGGGACTGGCCTTCCCATACGAACTATGTTTTAGAGCATTTAATAAAGAGATGGGTTAGTAACAGTCAACAGCATTCCCAATTAGTTATAACAGCATGCAGAAGTATTCCCATTAACCCAACACACCAGATTTTCAACAGTTGAAAAGCAAGCATAACACATGCATATATAGAACAATAGTGGACATTACAACAGCATGCAGATTGAATTGATGGCAACAGGCCACCAATACTGTTGTATTTTAACAGGGCACATGCATAGAAATAAATGCAAATATTTATAAATCAATAGAACATATGTCCCAACTAATGTTTTGAGATTAGACATACTGATTGAGGTGTAGAATTGCATTTTTATGCACATACAGTAGGGTGGAAAAAGATAGCTCAATTAACAACTTATATATCCTTCTAGTTTTCACTACATTCCTATTAACTGCAGTTATATGTCCCTTACATGTATTATTACACTACCCAATGTCCTTATATTGTGCAATTGAATTTTGCTAGATCATTATATACATGAGCTGTATCTTACAAACTGTCCAAGATGCAGATGTTACTGCTACATATTTTGAGAGTTGCTCACGGACACTACTGCTAAGATGGTACACTGACAGCTCTACTTTTATATAATTATCTAGATATGTTCAGGTGAAAGTATCAGTTATATGTTAACAGCTCCCTACATTTCTGGCAGCAAACTGACATTTCTGGGGAACACAATACCAAGCTACACATGTGCCAGCTTAACCTGTACATGCTGGGCATGAACCGACAGTTGAGGGCTGTAACTATGCATGAAAGCTACTGGCACTCCCTTCATCCATGTTATATGGGCCTACCCAAGTGTGGGTTAACACTACTTAATGCAACATTACTATTTGTAGAATGTAACAGTACAACAACATATCAAAGAAAATGACACAGATGCACTCCAGGAATTATACATTTATTAAAGGATTATTACACATTTATTTACTGGGGTAAAACACTTTTTGAAGGCTCTCTCATTTATTTTATATAACAGTACATGCAGAATAATTACTAACCTGCCTGATGACACAGCCTTTGCAGCCTATCTTCATGGGCTTGCTGATTCATAGCCCGGACACTTGCAGCTGTGAAGTAAATGCAGTGATATTGAGACATACCTATCCATGGTATAGACAAGCATAGCAATTCTTAACTACTTAATACAATGGCTACTTACTCAGTACTGGGGCATTAGGCATCGCACAGGATTCCTGGATCCACTGGTCCTGTTGATCCTCCTTACGTCGCTTCAGGTCAGAATAATGTTGCCTGACCTGCTCACCAGTCCGAGGAACACCAGTGGTACTGGTGAGATCACGAGCAAGACTGTTCCAGGCCTCCGTTTTATATTGGGTACCCTGGTACTGGCCCCGCAGGAGTCTTTCCTCATGATTGTGGACAAGGAGCCAAACCATTACTTTGGACTCCTCAATGCCCCAGCGTTGTGCTCTAAATCAAGTGCCTTCTCCAACACTGGCCATGCTGACTGCAGAAGAGAGCTACAACCAGTTATAGCAAGTATTCCTGCCTGTGGAGCTTAAATAAGCCTCATTTCCCGCACTTATTTGTGATTGGCCAGTTTTGAAAAAACTCAGCTGTAGGCACACCTGCTTAGCTGAAATTGACAATGTTTAAAATTCCTTTGATAAATATATGTCTGTTGAAAGTGCATGGTTTTGAAATGCTGTCATGGCTTAGTGGTTCAGTACTGTGACTATAGTGCACAGTATCCTGAGTTCAAGCCCTGTCACTGATTTTTATTTTCCTACTGGGCAGACCTGACTGGTTAAGGTACAGTAAAGGAGGTGTGGCTGTGTTTAGCCGACTTTGCTCAACTTTGCCCAACTTTGCCCAGTGTTGTTCGACGTTGCTTGACATTGCTCAATGTTGATCGATGTTGTGCTGGTTAGCGCGGTGTGAAGCTACGTGCAAAGACATTGTGCTAGATAACGTGGTGTGCAGCTACGAGCAATTTAATTTAAATATGCTCAATACTGGTAAAATGTGCTTAGCAGTACTTTATATTGCTTAAAATAAGGTATATATTGCTTAAAATAAGGTACTCATGCCTCAGAATGCATACCCATTTCACCTTCATATGCATATAATTCGTTCACTGCTACATTTAACATTTCAATGCTTTTTACAAAATGTACACATAACAAATGTCAGGAAATATTTTTGTATACAGATTTCCAACAGAAAATGGAACGTGCAGTAGTGGGACTCGAACCGGGAATGTCTCCTTTTTGTGCGAAGGCTCTAACCACTCCGCTATTGCTATTTTGCTTAATTTGCATATATTTTTCTTATTATCCTCTTTGGTGTCTAAGCTGCAAAATGTAGATAAGCAATGGGCAAACCCGTGCAAACATGCGCAAATACGGGCAGCTATATCAGAAATAAAACAAAAAAATTTATTTCTTTTAATTTTTACATTTGTACGTGGTTTAACATATGGTGGAGTGCAGTGTTACAATGTACACATGTGAGCAGACTCGTTCATGTAAGTCGACATTTCTCGAATTTCTTCATTGCAGGGGCGTGGATTTTTGGACTGCTCGGCAGTCTGACATGCCCCCTACACTGGTCCACTCTCCGTGTAAGCTTTAGAGTTGAGGCAGCGCTCCCTCATTAATATGCATGGTGCACTGCCATCAAACTCTTAGACTGGCGCTTCCATGTATGACTAATCTAGTCTTACATGGAAGATTAGTGAATCCTGGGGGTTTTCTTTCGGCTTTTCCCGGTTAGGGGTCACCACAGTGGAACTCCGGTCTGCTAATAATTGGCAGTAGATTTTCATGAACGCCGAGGTGCCAGCTCGACGTTCAACCTTCAGCCAAGGCACGCCCATTTACGCATGTCTTTCGAACACCCACCCAACTGCGGGGAGGACATATATATATATATATATATATATATATATATATATATATATATATATATATACATACAAGAAGGATGATATGAGGGTGCAAGAGGCTTGAACCTCTACAAAAAGAAAGCATTTTTTTTCTTTTTAACCCATGTTTGGTGTAAAGTGCTTTTGGGGAAATGTAGTCAGTATTTTACCTTTGAACAATAATGTATTTCAACTATAGCCAATAGAATCATATATATATATATTTTATATATATAGCTATATATCTATATCTATCTAGCTAGCTTATATATATATATATATATATATATGGTTTCACTTTATAATCTCAAAATACTGAAATATTGAATTTCAGTATTTCGAGACCATAAAGTCAAATTTTGAAAATAGTGAATCCGGAAATGTCGATTTCATAGTCATGGCATTCCGGTACATGGCGTGGGAAGTAATATGTGCATGATGTACAGTTTAGTGTGTGGATTTGGCTGGAATTTCAGTTAAGTGAGTATTTTGTAAGGGTTTTGGGTAGGTGTTTCAGTGTATGTGAGTGTGTTTGGAAGTTGTAGGTGTGGGTTAGGGTAGGCAGGTAAAGTATGGCTGTTTAAGTGTTAAAAGTGGTTGTGTTTGTATATAGGTTCATAGGTTCATAGGTAGGTACTAAGCTATTGGCCCTGGGGCCAATATAAGCCTAGCCAAAAAGGTACCCTGGCCTTCGCCACCCAAGAAAATTATTTTCCTTTGCCCCTGTCAAACAGAGCCACATAGGTGATCCCTGGGATGAATTTCCTATTTCCCATCCAATCATCAAGATTTTTCCTTGAAGAGTGCTAATGAGGAGCTTTGTTTGATATAGATAGGTAGTTTGTTCCAGAGTATGGGAAGTCTCTGGGACAGGACTTTATCCCTCCAACATGTTCTGTTTATTGTAGTGACAAGGTTTAGGTCCCTAGAGCATGTAGCTCAGAGGGATTGTGATTTCTTTAAGTGGAGCATGTCCAACAGCTTTGGGTTTGACATAGCTTTGTATGTTAGGCAGAGATCGCCTTTGAGTAGGCGATATGTGATGGAGTAAAGCTGGAGTTTTTTGAGATGGTCTGCGTAGGGGATCTGTTTGAGGCCAGTAATCCTCTTTGTGATGTATTTCTGAGGCCTGTCCAGTTGTTGTAGATGTCTTGTGAGGTACATACCAAAAGGGGCGTTGTACTCTATAATGGGTCTAATGAGTGCTGAGTAGAGGGGAACAATGACCTATTTTTTCCTGGATGAGAAACCTTTTGTGATGAGGTGTGCTACTTAGACGGATTTCCTGACAACTGTGGCAATGTGATTATCAATGGAGAGACTACTGTCCACCTGTGTCTCAAGGTCTCTTATCACACTTTTGGTGTTAAGTAGACTACCACCTATGTGGTAGCTCATGGGTACAGTGTTTTTACCAAAGGCGATGACAATGCACTTTTTGGCACTGAGCTTGAGGCCATGGCTTTGACATCAGGCATCTGTCTCCGTGAGGCCCTTTTGTAGGATGTCCACATTGTTAGGAGTTTCGATTATGGCTCCTAGTTTGCAGTCATCTGTGAACTTCATTAGCCAAAGACCTTCTGTTAGCCTGTACTTCAGAAAAGTAGATACCAAACAGGAGAGGACCCAGGACTGAACCATGTGGTACTCCACTTGTCACTGGTCTGAAGTCGGATTTGGACTCTGCTACTTTCACAGTGTGAGCTCTGTCAGTGAGCCAGTTGGCAACCCATCTTGTGACATAGGGATTTATAACTAGTTTAGTGAGTTTATCTATAATTCCAGAGTGGGGGATGGTGTCAAAAGCCTTGGCGAGATCTAGATAGGCAGTGTGAACCACGTTACCCTCGTCTACGGCTTTGGTGACTGCTTCAAAGAAGTCTGTCAGGTTTAGGAGACATGATCTGCCTTTTGCAAACCTGAACTGGGTGGGGTCCAGAGTTTGGAGATTACCAATGTCTTTGTGTATAAGATACATGATGATATGTTCCATAGCCTTGCAGACCTGGCTCATCAGGCTAATGGGGTGGTAGTTCCGGGGTCCATAGTGGCTCCCCCTTTGTGGAGTGGCATAACTGTCACTGTGCGTCATTCAGTGGGCACAAAGCCTGAGGTGAGGCTATGACTGAACATGGTGCTTAGGTGGGGTGCCAGTTCATTCTGCGGTTCATGTAGAACACAGCCTGGGATGTTGTCAGGTCCCATGGATGCTGTGTTCTTGGCTTTGGAGAGTGTAGTTTTTACCTGTGCAGCCGTGATTACAGGAACTTTGCATTTTTCTGGTATAGAGATGGGCTCTTTAGGGGTTGAGAGGGGGGTAAAGTTAGTACTGAACCTATCTGCCAGGATGTTGGCAATATCAGTTGGTTCTGTATATTTAGTGCCATTGTGCTGTAACTCAGGGCAGATCTGAGTGTTGCCATTGACATTTTTGACATAGCTATAGAATGCTTTGTGGTTGTCTTTATAATCAGTGGTGATTTAGTTTTCCTAACTAGCCTTGGAAGATTTTATGAGGGATCTCAGCTTCTTACTGATGCTGAGCAGGTTCCTCCAATTAAGGGATTTTACTCTTTTTTGCAATAGTTTCTTTCTTCTGTTGTAGAGTTTGTTTATGGCAGGGGACCACCATATTGGCTTCCTTTCTTTGGAGGATAGCATCTTGGTTCTGTTTGGGATAGCATGATTCATGCACTCATCTAAGTACTTATAAAGTGCATTCATGTAGGATTCATCAGTTGTACCTCTATTGTCCGTCTGCATGGGTGTCATGAAGTTTGCCACTTCTGTCTTAAGAAGAGTGAAGTTGGCTTTGGAGAATTTTTTTACGGTGGTTTCCCTAATGGGGGCGGGGTGAGGGCAGGATGTGGATGCCTAGGGTGATTAGCTTGTGGTCGGATCTGACCAACGAGGAATTGACCTCTGGTGTGGAACACCAGTCACCCATGTTGGTAATGACCAGGCCTAGAATATTGCTGCCCCTGGTGGAGGTATGGATAAGTTGGTACATGGGTAGTTTTCCCAGTTAATGGTGGGGTAGTTGAAAAACTGCCCATTATTAGGGTGTTGGGTTGCACCCTAATATTTTCCAGTGTGTCAAGAAATGAGGAGTGGGAATCCTGGGGCATGGTGGGGGATCTGTAGCAAGTTACAGTTAGGATTGTGGTCTTGCCCAGAGTTAGTTGCACTTGGATAATCTCGGATGCATTATGCTTAGCAACTAGCCTGGAGGTGTGGATATCCTTAATGAATATGGACACACCTCCGCCTTTAGTGTATCTGTCCAGGTTAGGTGGCCAAAAGGTGTGGTATGAATTATAGCCTGGTAATGCAGGGGTGCTCTCTGGAGCCTTGAACCAGTCTCTGTCACTGCACAGATGTTGATGTTCTCCATTTTAAGGAGTGCCTCGAGTGAATGCATTTTGAGGTTTAAACTTCTAGCATTGAGTAGCATTACCCTCAGATTTTGCTTGCTCGTACCTGTTAAGGTGGTGAATTTGTCATTTGAACATTGCCTAAAAAAGGCACTGTAGGGGCGGCAAGAGCCTTAGCCAGTATCCGGAATCCCAAGGTTGACAGGTGCAGGCCATCTTTGACAAAGCATCGTGGTCTATTCATCATGTCATCCCAGGCAGACAGATACTGGATCCCCTTAGAATGACACCAGAAGCTTAGCCAATTATTGAAGTCAATCATTTTGTCCTTGTACTGTGGTATCATTCTGAGTGATGGCAGGATGCTACTCAGGGCAAGGGTCATACCTGCCTAGGCTACAAGATTGGAGAGCTCCTCCATGTCTCTTTTCATGTAGTCCAGGGAGGTACATCTCAGGTCATTCACATCAACATGGACAATGACAGAGTCATATTTGTACTTGTTGTGGAGTGACCTGAGTGCGTGCATTATGTGGCGGATCCTGGCACCCAACAGGCAGCTGACAATAACTTTCTCCTTGTTTAGCCTGATGAGTGGAACATCAATGTGCCTGACTATAGAGTCACCTATGACTAGTGTGTTGGGTACATTGTTATGCCTTATGGGCTGTGGTTGAGTGGCACACTGACTTTGTGGGCTATGTGTCATTTGGGTTGTGTTGGGGGGGGTGGAGGTTGCTTGAGTTTCTGCTTTGGAGGTCTCTGTTTCTTGAGCAGATTTCTATTGAGAGCCTCCGCGAATGTAGGTGCATGTTTCATGTTTCTATGTGTGTGTTTTGGTGCTGTAGGATTTGAAGGACTGTGTGATGAGTGTGGTGTTGTGCAAGTGTTTACCTTTTCCTCTTGACTGTCTAGTCCAGTCTTGGGTGAAGAGAGCTTTGGTTCCAGTTTGGCTATATAAATGCATCTCTCACAGGTTGTAGTGTTGGATGGTAGGAGGAGAGGGTTGTCTGTGTACATGAGGCAATTGTTGCATTGCCTCAAGATGCCCAGATTCATCAGGTAGACAGGAGAAAACACTGGGAGCTGACCCTTAGACATGCCTGGATAGGTGCTTATTTATTAAGTACTAAAAACTGTTTTCCTCTAGACAGGTGAGGAAAGTTGAGTGCTGTAGTAATTTGTAGCTTATTTAGTGCTTACAATGAGTTCTGAACAAGTGCTGAGCTCAAAGAAAGAGAGTTTAGTGCTAAAACTAAAAAAGTGTATAGTTCTAAGGGAAAATTTGAAGAGCAGACTTTATAGCACTGGGGATAGTTTAACCCTAGCTAAGCAGTGATACATAAAATGTGTGAGCAAACTGATTTAAACAAATTAACCAATAAAAAGCTAAAAACGGAGCCCTGTTCCACCAATCTTCAGTCAGACAAGTTCTAACTGCACACTCCTGCCACTAGGGTGCAGGGGAACCTTCTCCAAAAAAGATGGTCTGGATTAGTGCTCAAGTTATACAAACAAAGCTAGATTCAGCAGGTCTGAATTTAGTCTATGCTACAGCAAACAAGGTGTACCAATTTCAGAAAGAAACAGTTCAAATAAGCAGACACAATAAGCCTTTAACCAGAAACTCCCAGCTCAGAAGGGCAGAATCTACCCTCTCCTCCCACAAGAGTGCAGACCACACCTTCTTAATGTAAAATAACTGGCCCAAAGCCCACGTGCTTAAACCAGAACTAATACACTTTTAGAATAACATACACTAATCCTTTAATCAGCAACTCCCAACCTAGAAGGATGTAAGCTACCTGTCCTGCCACAACAGTGCAGACCACAAACCTTCTTAATGTAAAACAACTGGTCTGAAGCCCAAGTGCTTCAACCAAAGGCTATGAATAACAGTTACAATTTAATCAGGCTACTAACAAGCAGTAATAAATGCAGCAGAATAAATGCAATTAAGTACTTTTAAGAACAAACAGCAAAAGCAAAATAAAGTAATAAAGTAGGAAGAAACACAAATACAGTAAAAGCAGATGAATAAAGTGCAGATTTTTTATATAGCAATAGAAAACAAGCAAACTGATTTAAACAAATGACCAAATTAATCAGTAAAAAAGCTCAAAACTGAGCCCTGTTCCAGCAGTCTTCAATTAGACAAGTTCTAACTGCACACTCCTGCCACTAGGGTGCAGGGGAACCTTCTCCAAAAGAGATGGCCTGGATTAATGCTCAAGTTATACAAACAAAACTAGATTCAGGATGCCTGAATCTAGTCTATGCTACATCAACCAAGGCACAACAATTTCAGAAAGAAACAGTTCAAATAAGCAGGCACAATAAGCCTTTAACCAGAAATTCCCAGTTCAGAAGGGCAGAATCTAGCCTCTCCTCCCACAAGAGTGCAGACCACAAACCTTCTTAATGAAAAATAACTGGCCTGAAGCCCAAGTGCTTTAACCAAAACTAATACACTTTTAGAATAACAGACAATGAGCCTTTAATCAGCAGTTCTCAACTTAGACAGATGTAAGCTACCTGTCCTGCCACAACAGTGCAGACCACAAACCTTTTTAATATCAAACAACTGGTCTGGAGCCCAAGTGCTTAAACCAAAAGGCTTAGAGTAACAGTTACAATTTAATCAGGCTACTACCAAGCAGTAATAAATGGAGCAGAATAAATACAATTGAGTACTTTTAAGAAGAGGCAAAAGCAAGATAAAGTGCAATCTTTTTAGTAAAGTGCAAGGAGAGAGGAAGAATGAGCAGAAGAAAAATTCAAGGTTAAGAACCTAAGTGGGTTGGCCTTCTCAATTGTTCTCTCTGTATTAAGTAGAGTGAACACTAGATTGGGAGGGGTGTCCCAGATCAAATTTACAGTAGGGGCGGGCAACTGCAAAGCCACTAACTATAACAACACCACCACAAGAATAGGGTGGGGATGAGGGGGAAAAACTGTTTCAGGACAGATGACAAACAGAAAACAATGCCAGAAGATATATAAAATAATATATGGGATATGTGTGTGCGAGGGGACTGTAGAGTGTCTAGTGGTGAGGTTGCTGTCTTTTTCAGTTTGGTGCAATCTCGGAGTTAGTATAGATAAGTAGAGGGAGTATGGGGGTGCAGGGGGCTTGTCCCCCTGCTTATTTGTAGTGTAGGTTTGTTTATTTGTGTTTTTGTGTTTGTGTGTGTGTTTTTTTTTTGTGTGGGTAGGATGGTGTTTGTGTTATGTGATGTATTTTTACTTTCGCGGTTTTGAGGTTTCAGCATTTTGAATGTTCGACTTTATAGTTTCAAAATACTGAAATTCAATGTTTTAGTATTTCAAGATTATAAAGCGAATCTATATATATATATATATATATATATATATATATATATATATATATATATATAATATTTATGGGAAAAGTTAATTTTGTCCACTCTACTTTTGGTCGACATTTGTTTATTCAACAAAATTTGGTCGACTACATAAATAATTCTCAGGATTGGAAAATGCTCCCTTTCCCTGACATTGCGTGATCTCAAAGTTAGTATATATAATTGACATGGGTGTGGGCTTGCAGGAATCATTTTACCTGCAATTTTGGGTACAATCTTTTAAATTTACTTTTTTAATTTTAGTTTTGCATCCTCTGAGGCTGTTGCTTGGTGTATGCATAATAGAGTGGCAATATTTGCAATGTTGATGTTTGGTTGTTTCAACCAAAGACAGTAAACTCATATATATATGTATGTGTGTGTATATATATATATATATATATATATATATATATATAATATATATATATATATATATATATATATATATATATATATATATATATATATATATATATATATATATATATATATATTTATAAATGTATACAATATACGCCATTTCTTTTAGGCTGACTGGTTCATCACAACCCTATCCAACAAGTCAGTTCCCTACAGCCTCAAGGAGTGCAATAAAAGATATTTCTTTATGAATGTAATAACAGACATTGTAAAAGTTTAATGTTGTTTATCCTTTTTTATGCTGTGGAAAATATAGGCTCATAGAACTTCCGTGATACTCTTTGCTCCCCCCTCAACTGGTTTAAATACACTCTAATGATACCCATTAATGTGATGTTCAGGTTCCTGGATCTCCACAAAAGAAGGTGAAGCTAGTATTCCATCTAGTGGATCCCCTGTCCTCAGTGAGTGGAAGACTTGAGTCTTACATGACACACTCAGCCATTTGCTGAACACCACAGTTTAGATTACCTTGTCCTTACCCTGATGTTGACATACAACACATCAGAAAACTTGAGCTATTTACATTAGGATTTCTTCCAGTTCCTTAAAGTCTTCCTGTCCCATGCTGACATTAATTCTTATGTGCATGCATGGAAAATGATATCAGTCTTCCTTCCTTGTGCAGTTACTTCTCTAATTGTGAGGAATCACTCATTGTCCTGCCAGGTCTCTTGTTGGTGTACCACAACATGGAAGCTGTGTTCCTTTGGTAACCAGTCATGCACTCTTCTGGTTTTGCTTTGTATAAGTTACAAACTGCATCCTTATTCTGTTCTACAAGTTCTTCCCATGGAAGTTTTTTCATAAGCGAACTACAGAGTAATTTCTAAGAGCTATTGCTTTATATCTAGTTGTTATTACACTAGTCTTTTGTGAGTCTATTGTGAGTCAGACTCTCTTGTTCCTTATTAATAAGCATCACTTAAGTGTCTTCTTGTGGTTTAAAGCAAAGTGTGCTTCAGATATTATTAAATGGGCTGTTCCAATTGTCAGTGCTAAATTGCTCTGAGCTATATTGGGATAAAGCTGTGACTGTATCTCAAGTTACCAAGCAAGCAATAATGCTTGACAGGGTGGGCATTATAAGGGAAATAATGCTTGCCCAGGGGCTATGTTGGGCCTTACTATCCCTGGATGCATTATTTCCCTGTTAATGCCCATCCTGGAAGGCATTATTGCGCTTAGATAATGGGATAGCCATTAAATTGTTTTGTATTTGTTTTTATTACTATATACTTTTTGTTAATATTTTTATGAAAAATAGTTGCTACACCTAATGTTTAAAATTTGCTGTAGAATATGTAATTGTTGGAGGAAGTATTTTACTTCTAAACTATAAGCTGCATAAGTATTTAATGTCTACACACACACACACACACACACACACACACACACACACACACACACACACACACACACACACACACACACATACAAGTCCAGCAATTACAGGTGCTTTGTTGATTGAGTATACTTCAGATAGCTGATTGTGATCAAACAAATAAAAAATAAAAATCATACAGTGTAAGACAATGGAGCCCCCCATGTCTCTCAGTTGTCCCTAATTGTGTTCTGTCCCTCTAAAATGATTGATTTTCTGGTAAAGCATTAAAGATTATTGCAGTCAATTAATCCAGATATTATTTATTTATCCTTTGTTGACCCAATTAGTCCTACTAGGCTGGTCAGTGGCATAGCTAAGGTGGGGGCAAGAGAGGCAACTGCCCCAGTACAAGTTGTTGGGGGGACACAGTCAGCTGATTCAGATCCCTGTTTAATGCAATACTGTTTTTTTTTTTTTAAGATGGTATTGCATTTGTAGTCAAATCTGAGTGATGTAGCTCTGTGTGTGTGGGTGCCACAGTTTAAAAGTAAAAAAAAAAAAAAAAAAAATAGAAAAATGTCTCCCTCTCGCTCTTTTTTTTTTCATAAGTCCAACCTGAGTGCTGTAGTACTCTGTGCAGGCAGAGTATAAACTATAGCTACTGTGTGGTACATTTGTAGCAAGCACTTTACTACAATTTAAAAAAAAAGATTTTTTTTAATAAAATATGGGAAATATGGATTGGGGCAGGGCACAGAAATGAAACCTGAATGGCAGGGATGGGGGTTGTGTCATGCATCTGATTGCCTGGTTGATATGCCAGTAGAAGGAATGACTGTTTTTTTTTTTGTTTGCTCTTCAGTGGAAGGGCTGAGAGGGTGAGGCGCTGGCTTGTGGTACCAGCACAGGGCACTGATTTAGCCAGCTACACTTATGAGACTAATGGCCTCTTTTCAGGGAAGACCTGAGATTCTGTTTATACTACTAGGGGAAATTTGGCCAGGGAATCGGGACATTTTCTCTACTTGTTTAGCATATGGGGAAGCTGCGTGCTGTTATACTTCCTGCTTCCTTTCCAGGCACATAGGAAGCTCGGAGAAGCAGGAAGGGTATGTAGGTGATGAGTGGGTGAGAAGAAATGAGCAATCAACAAGTTTAAAGAAGGGATTCCGAGAAGGTAGTGGAACTGGAAACTAATCCGTTATTAAAAGAAAATCTGGTCAGAGGTTTGGAAGAGTTGTTGAAAATGGAGTAGTGGTGAAGTGAAGAAGAATAATGACATGAAGGCAGTTGAACCATCGCAAGATTTGGAATATCTGTTCCAAAAGGGTCTATTCAATGGTTCTAAATCAAAGTGTATAATTACAACCCTCCTATCTGGAGGGTTGTGGGATGTCTACTTGAAAGAAATGTTGAGTCAGAGCAAGCGAGAAAGTGAAATGGTAGGTGCATGAGGTGAAATTATGGATAAAATATAGTAGGAGGAGGAGGTGAAAGAGATCATAGGAAAGAAAAAAATCTCTAAAGGAAGGCGGGAAGTGAGTAGAAGGAGAAAGATAGATGGCAAGAAAGAAGTTTGTCATGTGACTTAGCAGTAAAGAAGAGAAAGAACTTGAAAGTTACAAGGTATGGGATACAGTGATTGCAGGTTTGGGTACTTCACCTAAACAGGTAAGAGTCTTTATGCACCTTGATAGAGGGTCATATTGTGACATTTTTTTGAGACAGAACAATAAATAGAATGCTTTTTAGAAAAATTTGAAAAAAGTCTGTAATCCTTGGAACTCTTGTGTAGTACAGACATTTAATAGATAAACAAAAATGATTTTGTATAATTTTAAATCAATGTTGGTAAAGAAGCATTAAAGACTGTATGTAAAAAAATATGGTCACTACAAAAATATATGATGACAGAAGTGTATGGGCTGGGGATGGGATTGTGGGGTGATTTTGAAAATGGAAATGAAAAAATTGTACACATTTCAAATGTAATAAATGTAGAAGGTACTCTAGATTTTGTGAGATATAGTGTTCAGCCAAAAACATGTTTTTTGTGGAAAGGATGATAATTTAATAAGTAATTGTGATAAAATAAAATGCTTTATATGGGGACATGAAGCTATAAATGTGATTTAATGTGTATAAATGTGGGAAAATGGTATATGCTTGAGTAGATTGTGATGGGTGTATAGAAATGAAAGAACAAGAACAGATACAAGAATGTGTTTGTAATATAAAAAAGTGTAGAATATGAACACGAAGAACAGGATGCAACACAAGAATGCAATAAAGAAAAAATAGTAAATAAAGAAAATGAAAGTAATGGATGGGAGGAATTAGTACAAGGAACAAGTGAAGATGAGATGTAAACTGGAAAGTGGTGAGAGGAATAAAGAATCTAATAGGGAAAAGGGTGAAAGACAGAAAAAGGAAGTTTAAAAGTGTGATTGTGAAAGAAAACAAAAAAAGGCAAATGGTAAGGTGGAAGGAGGTGATAAACTTGTAAGGAGCTGAAAATTCTTTCTGTAAATGTAAATATATAAAGAATATTAAAAGAAGGTTAGGTATTCTAGAATGGTGTCCAATATTTGATATGCATGTAATTATATTAGAAGACATGAGAATATTAACAGAAGAAGAAAAGCTACAGATGGAAGAGTTATGGGGTGGAAACATCGTTTGGAATATGGGAAAAGATACATGTTCAGGGATTGGTGTGTTATGTAATGAAACAGTAACAATTTTAGATTACACTATAGTATAACTAGGTAGAATAACAGTGTTAGATGTAAAGTAAAAAACGATGTGTATAGAATCACTGCAATTTATGGATATGTTACTAAGAAAGAAAGAGAGGAAATTATTTAAAAAAATCTTAAATTATATAGGAGAGAATATGGAAATAATACTAGTGGGAGACTTTAACTGTGACTTAAAGAAAAGAAAGAAAGAAGAAAGAAAGAGAAAGAAGGAAAGAAAGAAAGAAAGAAAGAAAGAAAGAAAGAAAGAAAGAAAGAAAGAAAGGAATGATGTTAGGAAAATGCATGAAATAATGAAAAGTGGAAAGTTATATTTATAGGATAACAAACATTGGACTTATAAAAAGAAATGAGATTAAAACAGAATTGATTATTTTATAATATCTGATAGTTTGAGAATTGTTAAAGAAAGAATAAAGGAAACAGGTTTTTTGGATCATCTGGTTATATGGTAAGAAGTGAAGGAAAGAGAGGAATATATAAGATTAGGTAAAGGCATTTCAGATTTAATGAAAAGACTTACATTAGGAAGATACAAGGGAGAGTGATTAATTATGGAAAGGTGATGTATAAATGAGCATTTTCTGTGAAAATTGGACAGACTGCTGGATCAGCTGAAAAGAAAAATATAAAAAATGCTTTTTGGAATGTTAGGCTGTGAGGAGAAGGAACGAAAATCAGAAATATAGGTAATTAAGTCAGGAATTATTTAGAGAGGTATTAAGAAATAAGATGAGCTTATATGAAAAGGAGAAACATATATATAAAATGAATCAGGAGAATATAAAGGAAATATTATATAAACAGAGGTATTTCTTACATAGCAAAAAAGAAGAAGCAGTGGCTCTGTATTTGAGCAAGATAGTGGGAGAAAATAAGTAAATAACAGAGTTGAAGAATAATGAAGGCGAGAGTGTGAACACACAGGAAAAATATTTGAAGTAATAAAGGAGTATATAAAATACATTTAAAAGAGGGAGATAAAAGAGAGTCAGATATGGAAAGTTAAAAACTGAGTAAGGAAGATAAGAATATGGAGAAAAATATAAATTTGGAAGAATGTAATGAAATTCTGAAAGAGTTGAATGTGGAAAAGCTGCAAGGATGGACAGAATTGAGTATTGTATGTATTATAATATGAAAGAATGGCAAGAAGTATATTTTGTGGAAGTATTGTATGAATAGTTAAAAGAAGGGATAGCAGAAAAAGATATATGTACTGGGGATATACAATTTATTTTGAAAAAAAAAGGAGAAAAAGATGATATAAGAAATTGGAAACCAATAGTATTGAATAATACAGATTATAAGATATTTATGGAAATAATAGAAAAGAGATTAGAAAAGGGTGTAGATAAGTTACTTGAGTGTATGATTTTGGGAAGAAAGAGAAAGTAAGTCAAGATTTATTATGGATATTGAGAAAAGTGAGAGATTATATTATAAATAAAAAGGCAGAAACTAAAGTTATGGTAGGAGATGTCAGTAAAGCATTTTACAAAATACAATATGATGGGTTGTGGAATATATTAACAAATTACAATAAAAGTGATAAAATATTTTATTTATTTAACATTTGTTTACTGTGAAAGTTTAACTTGGAACAAAGCCAATTTTCAGCGGAGGCCTGGGAAGAAATGCTCAAGATGCATGTCTTTGAAACATGGGGGGAAACTGGAGCACCTGGAGGAAACCCATACAAATGCAGAGCAAACATGCAGACTCAACACAGAAGGCACTCCAGCCAAGAATCAAACCAGAAAAACTCTTGCTCCAAGGTGACAATACTACCGCTACGCCACTGCGCTGTCCAAATAATAAACGTAATTATGTCAATGTATGAGAATAATAATGTAAGAGTGATATTAAATGGATAGTTAGGTGAAAATTTTAAAATAGAATGTAGGTTAAGGCAGAGATGTCAGTCAAAAAATATTTTATTTGGATTAATTATTAATGTGGTTGTTAATAAATGAATACAGAATTGAAAATAGCAATATAAGATGATAGAAGGAGTACATATTTCAATAGTGCTTACTTACTCAGATGACATAGTTCTAGCTACTAAGAATAAGGAATGCATGAAATGGAATTACACAATTAAATTGGTATTTAAACATGTTTGGTTTATGTATTAATAAAGATAAAAGCAAAGAAATTTGGTTTATGGGTAATTTAGAAGTTATTCAATTTAATGATGAGGATATAGATATTCTGGGAATAATATTTGGAACAAATCTGAAGAGAATAAAACTGTGGGAGAATATTATGCAGAAAATGAGAGTGATATGTATGTTTTGGAAATCTTATAGGTTGTCATATAAGAAAAATAATATTTAATAAATTATATCCTTTTCGGTAAAATGGCATATTTAGCAAGTGTATATATGATTCCATCTAAATATGGAAAACAGATGTTGTCAATTGCATTCTCATTTATATGGGCATCAAGACTGAATCCTGTTAAAAGGAATTTTGTATGTTAGGCAAGAGGAAGGAGGATTAGGGCTAATAAACTCTATTTCAGCCACAAACCAAAAATCAATATTATTATAACCACAAGAAAGACCAGTGAAAAACAGCTCTACTTTCCACCAGAATGAATTTATTGATAAAACCTTATAGTGTCGTCTCTAGCGTTGCAACAGCCGTGGTGCTAGAGACGACACTATAAGGTTTTTTTTTCACTGGTCTTTCTTGTGGTTATACTAATAAACTCTATTGTTCATCCAGCTTCCTTGAAGCTTTATAAAGCATTGGCAGGATTAAAAGAAGAAAATAAGAGTTTAGTAGATGTTATGATGAAAGTTAAATGTACCAATGTTTGAGAGAGAATAAGACCTGGAAAAAGATGGAAGAATAATGTAAACAAAGATATAAAAGAATTTCAGAATAAAAGTTTACTATGGAAACTGAATATAGAAAATTAGAAAAAACATAAAATAATGGTATTTAAATATAACTAGTGAACACTTATATTTACCAATGGAAGAATTTAAAAAGTGAAAAAAGAAATGCAATTAAAATAAGACTTGTATGGTGTAAAAAGATTTATGAATGTATGGAATTTATGTGGAGACAGACAATAAGTAAATTACCTGTTAAAGTAAATATGCCCTAAAAATAATTCAAGAGAGGGTGTGTAATTGTGAGCAAGTTGAAACAACAGAGCATGTTTTTATTGAATTGTATGAGAGTAAAAGAATTGTGAGAGAAATTGTGTGACAATAAGATAGTGACAGATTTTAAAGTGTGTAAGATATAAAAATGAATATGATAGAATATTATATCTTATGGACATTATGGAATGAGAGACTGAATGAAATGAGATTTAATGAAAAATAAATGTTATCTGAAATTTTGAAGAAGATACATTTTTGGTTGTGGAAAAATGGTGGGGGATAATTAAAGTACATGAGACCATATTATATTATAAATGTAAAATGTAAATAATTGTAAATAATGTATATAGTGTATATAATTAATAAAGAACCCATACTCTTTACTGTTGTGAGTAGGACCCATTTTGGAGAAGAACTTCCTGTTTCCATTCCAGGTGCAGGGATGGATTGGAAAAACAGGGGGGCAGATAGAAAGAGAAGGAGATGATGGAGTTGTGGAAGAAATGGAGGAGAAAGCAAATACTGAGACCAGAGACTATGTGCAGGATTCTGAGAAAATGTTTCAAAGAAACTTGTTTGATGGAGATGAGTCAGAAAATGATGGATGTATAGTTATGACCCTCTAGTTGGGAGGGTTGCAGGGTGATTTACTTAAAGAAATGGTGGTGGAGAGTGAGCTAGACAATGAAGGAGATGTTTTCTGGGTGATATTATTCAGAAAATGCAAGAGGAAGATTCAGGGACAATTGTGAAGAATAGTGGTAAGATAGAAAAGAAAACATATGCAAAGAAATTAAAAGAAGGCAAATGTAGAGTAGCAGAAAAGAAGTCAAAAGAAAATGAAAAACTGAAGTATATGGTAAGGATTTAAAGTAAAAAAGACAAAGAAATGGACAGGTATGAAGTGTGGGACAATTTACAGCTCCTTTGGTGAGACATTTTGTGACATTGTATTTGAGACTGTTTTTCAATGGAAAATTTTCCTGGAGAATATGACAGAAAGACTGTAACCCATGGAATCTTTAAGTGATAAAAGCATTTAACAGGGAAACAAAAAAGAAGATTCATGTACAATTTTGAACAGAGGTAGAAACAGAGACTTTGAAAGGACATTTGAAAGCTTTATGTAAAGAGGTACTGGCATACCTCTCAACCTCATAGAGCAAGAAATCTGGGCAAATCCATAAATAATGGGGGATAAAGGACCAAAAATAGCAACACATTTTAAATATTGCTCTCATAAACTTAGAAAGTTGATAGAACAACAAGTTTTGCATCAACATGAAGTTTCTGAAGGGTATGAAGTCTGAAACTCAAATGTCTGCCATTATTTTCTGACTTCAACCCTCAATGATTTGCCAATGATTTTCCAGAAAACCACAATTTTATGAGAAGCATACCAAAAATATTAATCAAAAATCTGGACATTCTGCAAAAATCTGTGCAGTTGAGAGGTATGAGTACTGGATATTGCAAAAGTTTATGACAAAGGGGCTTTATGGACTGGTCATTGGGACTGTAATATTGTGCTAAAATAGAAAAAGAAAAAATATATACATATAACAATAGTGATAAATGTGGAGGGAATATGAGTGTTGTAAAATACTGGGTATAACCCAAAACGTGTTTTTTTTTGTGGAAAACAAGGACATTTGATAAGTAACTGTGACAAAAGAAAATGCTATATTTGTGGGGAAATGGGACATGATGCAAAAAATGTGAATTGAAATGTTATAAATGTAACAAAACTGGACATTTATGGCTGGATTTCAAAAATGAAAATAAGAATAAGGAAAAGGAAAGAGAAGAAAATTAACAAAGAGAAGAAATTTTAAAAGTACTAGAAACAGAAGAAAAATAGACAAGAAAAAACTAATAAAGAGGACATGGAAGAAAGTTCTGAACTAAGTGATGAAGATGGCATCAACTGGGAGTTAGTAAAAGGGAAAAAAATCCACTGGTAAAAAGGTAACAGACAGAAAAAGAGCATTTAAAGGGATAAGTACAAAAGAAAAGAAAGGGAATGGATGGAAAAGAACATATGCAGCAAAAGACTGGGGCTTGGTATAAGGGTTAGGGTGTTTGACTCACAAACACAAGGTGAAGTGCTTGAGTCTCATCTTTGGGAAAGGAAATTTGGTAGGCTTAAAATGACTTATTAAGAAAAGTAGCCTAGTAATCGCTATGAACTTCTGAAACCAAGAATAAAAGGGAAAATTAACATTTTAGAGTAAATAGTATTAAGAATTTAGTAAGAAGAATAAGAATTTTTGAGTGGTGTAATACATGTGACATAGATGTAATTATATCAGAAGGCAAAACATTTTTAACAAATGAATAAAGATTACAAACAGAGAAACTATGGTGAGGAGGGATAATGTGGAATTTGTGAAATGAGAGATGTTCTGAAATAGCCATATTCTGTATAAATATAGTAAAGATATTAGATGTAACTTTAGTGAAAATGGGAAGATAAACCATTGTAGATTTAAAATGGAAAGAACAAATATACAGAATTATAACATTATATGTTTATACTAATTGTAAACAAAGGGGAAGATTATTTCATCATATTTTAGACTATGTAGTGATGAATATGAATATTATAATATCAGGAGACTTTAACTGAGATTTAAGAGGCAAGCATAAAAAGAAAGGAAATTATATAAGAAAATGCTAGAAGTTATAAGATGTGGTAAGTATAAACTTTGGGACAAAAATTAATGGATTTACAAAAGGGGTATGTATAGAACTGAAATAGATTATTGTATAGTATCAAAAAGTTTAGTTATAGGAGAAGGGTAGGTAGTTTAAACAGGATTTTCTCATCATTGTGCAATATGGCTAGAGATAAAGGAAAAACAAGGAATATATAAAAATAGGCAAAAGATAAAAAGGATAAATGAGAAAGCATGGAATGAAGAAGGAAAGAGACTGTTACTACAGTATGGAAAGACCATATTACTATGGGAACATTTTATAAACACTGGTCTGAATGGTGAATGATATTTAAGTAAACATATAAAAATGTTTTTACAGTGGCAATATGATGTAAGAAAAGTAAAGAAAGAGAAATATAAAAGAACATATGATGCACTGGAAGATTTAGAACATAATGATAGAAAGTACTTTGACAAAGAAAAAAGAATTATATGAAAGAAATCAAGAAAAAATACAAGAATTGTTAGATAAGCAAAGATACTTTTTACAATGAAAAAAAGAGGTTTTGAGTTACTTAAGCAGATTAGTAAAGAAAGATGGTAGTGAAATGAGACAAAAAAATATAAATGGAGAAATAGAAAGAACTCAGGAAAAGATTGTAAATAGTGTAGTACAATATGTACAAGAAATGTTTAAAAAAAGTAGTGAAAATATGAAAAGTAAAAAAGTTAACAGAAAAGAGAATAAAGAATTGGAAAATAAGATTCCTTTAAAAGAGGTAGATAAAGTATTAGGACAAGTAAATATAGATTCAACTACTGGCTCAGATGGAATAGGGTATGAAATGTATAAAAAATTAAGGGATTGAAAAAAAAAAGATTTTGAATCAATGGTTAAATGAATGTTTTATGTATAAATAATGATGTAGTAGAATACATAAATTCATATGGAAGAAAGAAGATAGAAGCCAATTAAAAACTGGAGTCAAATAGTATTAAATAATAATGATTATATACTTACGAAAATAATACAAAAAGATTTGAAACTAAAATGGAAAATATGGAAGATACCATATATAGTATTAAGGGGAAGGGTTATCAAGAATTATTAATGGTATTTAGAGAAATTGGGGATGATATTATGAACAGAAAAGAAGTAAAAATTATGATAGGAGACCTTAATAAGGCATTTGACATAACTGACATGAGATCTTATGGGTAATAATGAAAGAATATAACATAAGTGAGAAAGTTAGGAAATTAAGTATGTTGGTGTATAATAATAAAAAAGTAAAATTACTTGTAAATGGCTAGTTAAGCCAAGAGGTACATATGAAGAGTGGTGTACGACAGGGGTGTCCAATGAGTTGTATACTCTTTGCCTTAGTTATGAATGTGATAGCATGTGAAATAAATTGCAAAATAAAAGAGGCTGGGTATATAACACCTGAAGGGTTATCAATTCCAGTTCTGTTAACATATGCAGATGACATTATTATAATTGCAAAAACAAAAAGTTGATAAAAGAAATAATCATTTGCACAAATGAGTGTCTACAGATTATAGTGATCGCTTTAAATAAAGAAAAAAGTAAAGGTCATGGTATATATTTTACAATGAATGAAATTTGTATGTTAGGTATAACATTTGGGAATAAAGATAAAAGTAGAATTCAATGGGAAAAATAGAAGAAATAAAACAAACCTGTGTTTTTTTCTGTAAACATATAAATTATTCAGAAAAAGGCTTATTTGATAAATGCTGTACTGATGAGAAAAATAGCATGTTTAGCAAGTGTATTTATGTTGCCAACAGTATTTGAAAAGGAATGATTACAGATACATATATTTTTTCATTTATACGGGGTTCTAGATTACATCCAGTAAAAAGCAAATTTTGTATGTAAAAAAGAAGGAAATTTAGGGTTAATTAATCCAGAGGTATACATTTCTTTATTAAATTTGTACAAAGTATTAAAGTGGATAAATGAAAAAGATAAAGAGACTAGTAGTAAAATGTATAAATATAAGTATGATACATTTTGGGGTATGGTATAAAAGAGTAAAAGTGAAAAAGAGTATATAAAGGATGGAATAAAATGTTATCAAGAAAAAAATATTTTATGGGAAATAAAAATTGATGATATAGAAAATGATAGATGTATGGTATAAGGATGAAATTTAAAAACAGACTGAAACTAAATAATCCAACACAAAGGTTTCATGCAGCAAAAAAAGCCCCAGACACCAACTAGCACTTTCGTTCAACTTTATTCCACTTGAACTTCTTCAGAATCAATACACACCCATTATTAATCCCTTTAAATATCAAATTCAGCAGTCACATGACATGTATAATTCACCATTAAAGGTACAACTTAATAAAATACGAATTCATAAATACAGATACAAACTATGTCAAAATGTGTATAAAAATATGTATAAAAAATCACATTCACCTAAAATGCACACATAAAACATATGTATGATAATATCAAAAATGTAAAAAATATAATCACGGTCTTTGTGTTTGCAAAAAGCACTTAATATTGACCATTTCATTCAAACCTGGCAGATGATCAGCCCTCAGAAAAAATTGCCATAAAGCTTCCTTGCATTCTAATAAAATTTTGAAATTTCCACTAAATGGACTTACATCTAATTTTTCCATAACAAAAAAAGAAAACTTCGACAGTCTGTACAATTCCATGAATGTATTGCTAAAGCGTTAGAAATGTCTTTCTTCCTTATAGCTAAATTGTATTCATAAACTCTCTTGTTTAAAGACCTAATAGTTTTCCCTATATAGAAATTTGCACAAGAATTACAGACAGCCACATAGACTACATATTGAGATTCACAAGTATATCGACTCTTGGCCCAAAACGTTTTTTGAATGTGTTTGAACGCTATAAAGGATGAACCCAAAATAAACCTACACTGCCGACAGTGACCACACGGGTAAGTTCCAGAATTTGTCACTCTGTGTTTCTGAACTGTACTACCATGTTCCAATATAGACTTAATATTCACCGCCCTTTTGTATGTTGTCAAAGGTCAGTCACCCAAAATCCTTACCAGGTCTGTGGTACCCAAAATGACCTTCCAATTGTCACAAATAATGGACTTAATGAATCTCATTTCATTAGAAATAGGGATAGGAAAGGCCAGTCTATAGTCTGACCCACTTCTGAACTTAGTTGAAACAATCACACTAACACCCACAGGGGTTTCTTCCACATCATCAGCATCATAACTTCTGAGATGATTTTGTCCAACCATCCTGAATCAGACCCCCTCTGTACAAAAAAAATTACAACTTTTTGATCTCAAGAGAAAAAGTTGCACAATCACTGGTCAAAGGACTCAAACAAATGACTTGCTCCTTTACCACTCCATGTTTCATGTGGCCTGGATGTAAACTGTCTCTGTGTAGATACTGATTGACAAAAGTGGTTTCCTAAAAATGTTGCTGGCAAATTTTTTTATTTTCTGAGTCAATCAGTAAGTGAATATCCAAAAAATCTATTTTGTGTCTAAAATGTCGAATAAGGAACCTAAGAAATTCAGTAGAATTATTTAAGTCACTAATAAAGGAAGAAAAAGAGTCATAGCCTCCTTTCCATAAAAATATCAAATCATCAATGTAACATCTATAAAAAACTATCTGGTCAGCCAAAGGATGTGTTACAAGATTTTCAATTTCCATTGAGCCATAACCAAATTAGCGAATGAAGGGGCAACCCTGGATCCCATGGCTACCTCAGTAGTTTGCTGAAATAGTTTCTCTTCGAACTTGAAAAAATTATTTTCTAATACTAATTCCATTAGGGCACAAACCGTGTTCACCAAATCATTGTCCAAATCAGTATACAAGTTCAAATATTCTCTTAATGAGTTCAAACTACTTTCCTGAACAATACTAGTGAATAATGATGTAATATCTAGTGAAACTAATGCAAAAGGAAACTGATTCCAATCAACCAAAGACAAAAGTTCCAAAAGGTGCCAAGAATCTCGCAAATAAAATTTAGATTTCTGCACAATGGGATGAAGAATGTCATCCAACCAAACTGAAATTGGTTCAGTTTTTGAAAAAAACGGCCAACACTATTGGCCTAAAAGGAGGACATATCTTATTTTTATGTACTTTGGGTATGCCAAATAATGTCGCCAGTTTGAGAAACTTTACCTGTAAAAAAATCATGTGTCATGGTTAATATTCCCCTGACTGATTAAATCAAAAAGAACAATGTCTAAATGTGAAAAAGTGACAACTCTGTAACATTTTTCATCCTCCAACAATCTTAAAAGAGAATCTTTGTAGTCAATAGTATTCATGACTGCAATGAAATCTACCCTTATCTGCCTTCATAACTCATAAATCATGATTATTGTCTAAATTTTTTTCAGGGCTGTGAACTCATTAAAAGGGAGATTTGAAGGACCTGTTCTATAATCCAACTGCCTAAACTGTTGTTCACACAAGTTATTAAATACCTGCAATGTAGGATGCAAAATGGGATTGAATACACTTCTCTTCTTTCTAGCTGGTTCCCTAGTATCAATATCTTTCAAACCATCACAAATATATTTCAAATTTAGCTTGCGTGAATAAAGTTTCAAATCAACAATAAGTTTGGCAACATCAACAGCGTTTACAGGAATAAAAGAGAAACCATTCTTAAGTACAGACACAATGTCATCACTCAACGCAACATCACTAAAATTGAATACATTAATCTCATAGTCTAATTCTTACTTTGACCCTTCCAACCACCCTTGTTTTTTGTCTGGTTGTTGGTCAATCATTTTGGTGTTTTTTTGTTTCCAGCACTGTCCACTAAAAAAGGACCAGATGCTACACTGGAAACAGTCTTAGACGTGGAAGGATTTACAGTCTCTGCTACTGTGGTCGTATTACTGTCCTGTCCAAAAGAAAGTCCAGAACCTTGAAAAACATGGTTGACCCCATTAGAAATGTTGGAAACAACTGTAAGAAACTATTTGTATCAGAATTGTTCACAGTAACCTCAAATTTGTCCTTATTAATCTTAACAGGATAAGCTGTGTTTGCAGCATAAGCCACCAAATGCCTCCTTAATTTACCCTGTTTTCTATTAATTACCGAAGTTCTGTGTCTAGTAACTTTCACTGAAATACCATGATAAAAAGAGACAAAATTGAGAAAAGCTTTGGATGTTCTGACTTTAACATCCAATGCTTCCAAATCGCTTTGGAATTTGTCAAGTTCATATTTATAGTGTTCAATGAGCAAACGCATAACTGTCAACCCTGTGTTATTAAACAAATCCACCAACTGCTTGTGGTATAAGAATGTAATGATAAAACATTACTATGTAAAACCATTGGAAAATCTAACAGAGGAAACAATTAAATCTATAAAATTAAAAAGCAAATGGTGAAATCAGAAAGTAGAATGTCAAGATTTGTTGTTGAGACTGGTACTAGATAAATTACCAGTAAAAGTAAATATGCTATATAATTAGAAAAGTGCTAGAATATGTTTACATTGTCATGAAGAAGAAACTATGTAACGTGTTTTTGATATAAACATTATGGGAAAACTAAAGAAGAGTTTCTGAAGATATGAAAGAAATGGATAAAATAAACATGGATATGATTACATATGGATATAAGAATAGAAGCAAAGAATACATTAAAAGAATAGACAAAAAGTTATTTTATGTTATAGGGGTTATATGGAATGAAAGAATAAATGAAATTATGTTTAATGGAAAATGGATTTTAGCAACAATATTAAGTAAAATTAGATGGTGGTTATGGCAAAAGAAGTGGGGTCTAACAGGGATGAAAATTAGTATGATTGTGTCAACAGGTATATATATATATATATATATATATATATATATATATATATATATATATATATATATATATATATATATATATGGTTCTGGGTCATAACATCGACAACTCAGAACATCGACACCGACTTCACCGACGCGAAAACACCGACACAGAAATAATCGACACTACAAATCACGGACATTTAACAGGTAAGGGGTTTAGATTTCGCTAATCATGCCTACCATGTTTATGGTAGGCATGATTAGCGATATGTCAACCCCTTACCTGTTAAATGTCCGTGATTTGTAGTGTCGATTATTTCTGTGTCGGTGTTTTCGCGCTGGTGCAGTCGGTGTCGATGTTCTGAGTTGTCGATGTTATGACCCAGAACTATATATATATATTTTTATATATATATATATATATATATATATATATATATATATATTAGAAAACCTAGGTGATCTGAAGAATGAACAATACACACTCAAAGGCTCCTTTAAGAATAGACCACACTCTGTAGATCAGATTTAAATACTTTCATTCACCTTTATTTGTATACCATTAGCTTGATTACAGCAGCCAGCACAATCCTTTCATAAAAAGGAAAATAGTTAAAGGGCAATTTGTCTGGCTCAGCCATCTCATTAGTGATGACTTAGAATTCCAGAAAGAATGTCAGGCCTTAGGACATATGTTTATCCAATGGCATTACCCCCCAATTTAATTACTGATAGCTTCTATCAAGAGGCATCTCATAGAAACACATGTCACCACCCCATTCTGAAGTACGGCTTCACCAACCACCCTGGCAGAAAGAGTAGCAACCAGCTGAGATTACCCCTGCCTATCTCGGTCAATGCAGGAGGAATCAAAGAAATCCTCCACAAAATCTGGAACACTATACTCAGCAATCTGGACTTGCTCCAAGCACTCGGGACTTATCCATCCTTCCGTTATAACAGGACCAAATCACTCAAAACTTTCTTAGAAAGAAGCATAGAAAAGGGACCCAGTCCAAATGAGGGACCTCTGAGTACTTACCCATACAGGCATTGCTGATGTTACAAACACAGCCACATGCAGTCTGCTCACCCTACTAACCCACAAAACTCCAGTCAAATTCCAAGACTGCTACAATTGTCACACCACAAGCGTAGTGTATCTGGGACTCTGTTCCCAATCCAGTTCTTTCTATGTGGGGAAAACCACACACAAATTAAATGACTGAATCAAAGAACATTATCAAGCCATCCACCAATCAGACAACACCAATGGGTTAGCAAAACAGAGCACACTATGCAACCATTACAATGTTTTTAAGTTTCTAATTTTAGAGAAAGTCTCCACATTTTCTGGTGACTACAGAGTGTGGTCTATTCTTTAAGGAGACTTTGAGTGTGTATTGTTTGTCCTTCAGATCACCTAGGTTTTCTAGTTTATGTAAGTCATTCCTATCTAGTTTTATATATATATATATATATATATATATATATATATATATATATATATATATATATATATATATATATATATATATGTATAGGTACTTACATATTATCACAACCACATTCTCAACAACTTGATAATACGTACGTAGCGATGCAGCTGCACAGTGGTCCAGTTTCTCAGTACTTTGTACTGAAACATAAGCAACTGACTGAGGGGATTTCAATAATAAAAGCTGTGACTTTGCTTATGGCCGAAAGCAGGAACCTAGACTGTCAGAATTTCCATACAAATGAGTCAACCCATGTTGGGTTGACCTGCAGAGTGCGGTTGTAAGTGTTCTGATTCACTTTCTTTTAAATATTGTGACAAGAGAAATACATTTGCAGGTGGAACCTGCAATGCATGTTGTATGGCTTAATTAGTGCAGTAGTGTACGTGGGTAAAAAAGTAAAACCAAAGAGTGCCAACAAGACAAAGACTGGCATCAGCAAGCAAGCCACCATGCCAACTGCAGTTAGTGATGTCACATCACGGGCGCTGGGTATTGCTATTGCTTCACATGCCTCGCAGATGGTTACCAGATAAAATGGATGGAAATTGTTAAATAATGGTGTCTCAAAGACCCCCAAAATACAGATCGATTTTACATATTGCCATTAAAAAGTTTCTTAGAAAGTGTACAACTGTCAACAGCTACCGTTACTTACATGTTCTCGACTTGGCTGACAGTAGAAAATTTTTTGGGCTTTCATTTCCCCATACAAGAAAGTCACTGTAATGACAGATGCCTTCAGTGACACACTTGCAAATTAACTTAATTTACCGTTTCTCCTGCTCCAGTTGTGATTGCGATAATACGTAAGTACCTATATATGTGTGTATGTATGTGTATGTATATATATATATATATATATATATATATATATATATATATATATATATATATATATATGTGTGTGTGTGTGTATATATGTATATATATGGGAACACTTCACATAATCGAATTATTGAAATCTCGAATTTCATATGGTTGAGACCATATGATCGAGATTTTAATAAATCGAATGTGTGTAGTGCTTAGAAATAACACTTTACTTACCTTAATACATTACGTGCACACAGAGGCAAGTATTGTTGTATGCCTTGTGTGTACGTAATGTTGTATTTGTTTTGTGGTGTTGGCAGAAAGTAAAGATATCTCCCGTTTTGCGCTTCCGCATACAGCGCAAGATGGGAGATTTCCCATCTCCCCACTGTAGCGCGATCTTGGAGTTGGTATATTTAAGTATGTGGGTTTTTTTTGTTTTAATGGTTTCCCTTCAGAAGTTCGAGTTTCCGAAACTCGAGCTTTTGGTTTCGGTTATTTGTAGTTCGAGATTTTGGAAATTCGATCTTCTGAAGTGAATCCGTATATATATATAATGTGTGTGTGTGTGTGTGTGTGTGTGTGTGTGTGTGTGTGTGTGTGTGTGTGTGTGTGTGTATGTGTGTGTGTGTGTATGTATTTGTGTGTGTACACTTGTAAACACCTGTAAATATTTTGTAAATAAGAGTTATTTTTCTACGTAAATAAAGGATCCCTACATTCTTGAGCACTAGATAGTGGTCAGGGGGCTGTGAGAAGAACCCTAAGATGGTGGCTTGCAGAAGTAACAGAATGGAGGAGAGCAGTGTAAAATCAATTGGAAATATGGAGAAGGATGCTGAACAGAGTGCAATTATAATGCACAGGGTAAGAGGAGATGATTTTGTGGAGACATTGAAAGCTGATTCCGTTCTAGTGGATGATACAAATAAGCAGCATTTTGCTGCTTCTCAGATTGACTCTGTGCAAAGAAGCACTGCAGTAATAGAGCTGGAGGATGATGGAATGAAAAATGAAAAATCGCTGGAGTTGTTTAATAAGAAGGAATCAGGAGATGAGTCTGCTGTATCATCAGGTAAGATGGCCGATTGTGTGTTTCCTAAGAATGAGGAACAGAAAGAACAAGATTTTAATAAAGTTACTGACAGAGAAAGATTAGTTAATAGTACTAGTAAAACTTTTTCAGAATTGGTTGGTAGGAACAAGAGGCAGGAAAAGGCTACTATAAATGCCTTTCTTTATAAAAAAGGAACAGTGTGAGACTAAACTAAAAATGGTGCTATGGTAGAATGCTACTTTAGTCACGCCATTGGGGTTTTCTGTAGAGATGTATGGTCTTGTATTCATTTAGGTAAATTGGCCGTCTACAAAATTACATTCAAAACTGAAAGTTTGCTGCATAAATTCCTAAATAGATGTGAAAAGAAAAAAGACATTTGGCCATGGAACAATTATATTTGTGGGTGAAAGGCTGAATTTAAAAAACATACATTATTGTAATTCAGAACTGATGTTATAAAACGTGAAGAATTAGGGAAATGTTTAATTAAATATTGTGATAAAATTGAAAATATTAAGTAAACAACATATGAGATATGTATGGAATGGTGGTTGGGAAATGGATGCTGTGTTAAATGCAAAGCAGGGTGTTTTGCAACATTTAGCTAGTGTGATATTTGTGGAAGAATTTTACGGGCACTTTAAAGTACCAAGGGCAACTAAATAACTGTTATTTGTGTGGGAGCATAGAACATTTAATTCAAAATTGTAAAATGGTTAAGTGCAACTAATATGGAGAGATGTGTTATACAATGAATAAATTGAGTGGCGCAGTGGTGCAACAGTACAGCTGTTAGCATTGCTGCCTCACACCAAGAGGTTCTCCGGTGCACTTCTCAGCTAGGGTGCCTTCCGTGCCGAATCTGCATGTTCTCCCTGCATTTGAGTGGGCTTCCTCCCACATTCCAAAGACGTGTGTTTCTCCCTAGGCCTCTGCTGAAAATTGGCTCTGTCCCAGTCATACTTTCCTGGTAAACAAATGCTAAATAAATAAAAAGGAATGCAGAGTGTATGGAGAAGAAGACAATTTTTCTTTTGACTGTGAACAAAAAGGAAGTGTAACAGTACAAGAGATAGATATAGAAGTTATGGAAAAAGTGAATGATATAATTATAGAACAAACAAGTGTGGATGATAAGATGGATGAAAACAAATAAGGTACTGCTAATTTTGTTCAGGAAACTGGTATACATATAGGCTTACAGGAAGCTGAAATTTAGATATTTAACATGTTTGGGCAGCTGTTAAGTAAACAATCAGATCAGAAAGAAGGGGCAATGGAGCAACTGGTTAGACTGGAGAGGACAAATGCTATAGACAAAGAGTAAGGATACAAAAGTTTTTAAGTATTCCAGGTTAAAAAAGTGTGTGTGTGTGTGTGTGTGTGTGTGGGGGGGGTAGTATTATAGAGGTCTTAATTAATGTCAACAGTCTTGTAAATACATTCAGAAGATTGTTAATATTGGAAAGGTATGCAGGTTTATGAGCTGCCCAGTGGTGTAAACCTTGGCTCTGGATGATTGTCACTGTTGAAGTGACTTCCCGACTCCCCGACCTCATGTGAAAAATGGTAAAAAGGGGTTGTGGATGGACGGATTATCTGTTTACTAGACTGAAGGTTTATACTTCCTGGAAGACAAAATGCACGATAAAAAATTATAGGAATGCAAAATTGTATGGAATTTAGAAAATGTACAATGTTCAGCAGTAACATTTTTGTGTAATCACAGAATAAAAATATTGGACATTCACACTGTTTATACTGAAAGAATTACTGTGGTAGATATCAGATGGGAAAACAATACATTCAGACTAATGTGTGTACTGATGTTAAGGAAATGGAAGAGTTATTTAAAAAAAAAATAATACCGTATGTCATGGTGAACATGAACATTATTATAATGGAAGACTTTAACTGTGATTTGAGAAATAGTAAGAAAAAAGTGAATCATGATGTTAATTTGTAAGAAGTAATGAAGTGGGGTGGCTTAAGATTATGTAATACAAAACAGTTTACTTATACAAGAGGATTATTGAAAACAGAGATTGACTATTTTTGTTATCTGAGCATCATACTGAAAAAGACAGTGGTGCCTACATGGCTCGCTAAAACCATGTGCACGTTGTGGTGTGATGCGCACATGGTAGTATGCCAATTTGCATTCAATAAGTGGCTCTCCATGGCATGTAGAGCTGCGCAAACACAGTAAACATTGTGAATACTAATTACAGAATAAACAGCTGAATTGTATGCTACTCAATAAATCCAAGATGGAGGAGCTACTCAACAAGTTATAAAGCAATAATGTACACTCAGTGCAAGTTTAAGAGTTGAATTCCAAAAACTATTGGCATACAGCCACAGAAACTACTCTACACAGAGAGAGTGTTAAGGGCTGCCTTTGCTCTTCTGCACATGTATGTACAACAGGCTCAAGTCTATGCTGCTGCTGCTGCTAATAGACCTTGACCAAGAAGAAAAAGGGTGTTTAGACCCTGTTTAACTTTTCATGGCCTGCATAAGATGGAAATTGTAGAATGCTACAGGGTAGATAGAGGCACATTACATGAACTCTGCAACCTCTGTTGTCCTCAGTTGAGAGCAAAGATAAACCAAGGGGAACCAATACCTGTGGAAACTAAGGTATATGTAGCACTTACAATATTAGCTACAGGAACCTTCCAGAGACCAACAGGAAATATGCTGGGGTGTCACAAGCATCAGCATCCAGGATCCTCCATCAATTCCTGAATGTTATGCTACGGTATGCCAGTAACTACATACATTTTCTCTGTATACCTGGGGACAGAGCTACAACTATACAGGATTTCTACACTGTAGCACACTTCCCTGAAGACCTGGGTGCCATAGACTGCACGCATATTGAGATCAAAGCACCACTGAAGGAACAGGGAAGGGTCTACATAAACAGAAAAGGTTTCCACTCCATTAACTGCCAAGTGTATGTAACACTAAGGGAATCATCCTTAATGTGTGTGGCAACCCCAGCAGTTACCATGACTCCCGTATGTGGCATAATTATCAACTCTATCAGAGGTTTTCTAGAGCGGATATCCCACAAGGTCACTTACTGAGATATGCAGGGTATGCTGTCGAACCATGGCTAATGACACCCATCAGAAACCACACACCTACTGAAGAATGCTATGAGGTGCATATTTGAACAAGAAATATAATAGAGTGTGTGTTTTGGCTGATGAAGTCACAGTTCTGGTGCATAGATACATTAAGGGAGCCCTGCAGTACAGTCCCCATACCTGTGCTTAAATTTTCACTGTCAGTGTTATCCTTCACAATATTATCCTGAGAAAACAGCTTCAACAGGAACACCAAGGGGAAGGAGCACACATCCCACCACCACTGGCAAGGTTATCACAGCCACACGCAGATGAGGAGCCATAGGTGGAACCACCAGCCGCTGTGGGTGTCGGTAGATGCAAGCATACACAATATGCCCTTCCCTGGCCAAGAGGCAATGGATAGTACACATTTGCAATGCCCAAGAGACTACAACTTTCATCCTATGCACATACATACAGTAAAATTGATGCCAGACAATGCTCACAAACTTTACTTACCCATGTAATGGATGTATGCTGCTAGCATCACACAAAGTCAGCCCCAAATTAAAACAGTTGTAACTGCCCGACTATCAAGGTAAGTGTTGAACCTGGAATAGGAAAATACAGTAAATAGTTAAGAACATAAATGAATGGCAGATCCCAGCATACTGTTACTTGCTAATGCACCTAAGTAGAAGGTGGGTGAGTTTTACAACAATGACATCAATGTGTGACAGGACTGACTTATGTGAATAGCTGTGATCTCTATCAACTAATAGGCTTCAGGCATCAAACATACACACAATACAAAACCCTGCAAGAAAGCCGTACAATTTTCAATAGTGTATCACAAACATATATATACTTAGCAGTTAGTCAGATGCGCACCCTCTGCATCAGACAAAATACTTATGTATCCCTGAATCCAGAACCATGACCCCATGGCCTACCATGTTTAGGTATGGATACCTTAATCAGAGCAGTGGAAGTAGTACCACTATGGAAGCCTGATCAGGAATGGTCATATTGGCTAACATCAGATGATGCTGCTGACCTACATCCATGTGGATGCTGTCCCCCTCCCAAAAGATGTTCCCTCACAGACACTGCCTGTTCCATCATGTCATTTACCTGATCCATTGAACTGGCCACATACATCAAGTGGCAAATAATAGCATAACAGGATCAAGTGGAGGGTGGACATCCGGCTTCCTCCTAATACCCCCAACAACCCTCCTGTGTGGCACCCTGCCCACACTTTAGCTATGGCCAGAGTTAACTGGCACTAAAGCTGCAGTAGCCACACTACCCCAATCAAGTGCATCACCTTCCACCTGTCCAATATCTGAGGGCTCAGTGGAATAGGTATGCCTAGGCCTACTGACTGTGTCTGACAGAAATACAGAGAATGGCTGAATGTCAAACTCAGTGTCAGATTCAACCTCTGCTCCTCCCAAATGTGCATCTGTTTGGCTACCATCATGATGAGAGTATACCAATACTCTGACATCAGATGGTAAGAGTCCTACACTTCCACTGTTAGGATCACCTGTAATAATAAGCAACAAACACAGGAATGAACTTTATACTATACTAAATATTTAAAACAGTTTATATTATAACAAACTAACACTGGTCACAATATTGCAGATGGTCCAGAAATGCAGATACTCTTTACTCTCACATCACACATACAGATAAATGCATATATCTGAGAAATGATCATCAATAATCAAAGAAAACATTTTGCTTTAGGATGTGCAGATGACTCCACACTTGGTAGAGAGGCTGGTCCTGAAAGAAATGAAGCAAGTTAAGGATGCAAATTAAAATCACAATTGCAATAACACAGGGGGGTAGTGAATACACAATTATGCCTATAGGTCTGATAAGAATGGTTTTAACTGAAACTTGGCTGACAAGTCCACCTACAGCCCATGTGTAATGAAAAAGTGAGTTGTTAAGTTTATTAGTTTATCAAAAGGTTTATAAAAAATCCATGGGAAGTATTACTTAATTTTTTTGATATTTTACTATACAAGCAAATCTTAAAACTTGCCATATGTAAGCTTACCTGGAAGTTCCTCCTGGCACATACTTCCTTCCTATTTCATAAATTGCAATCCTCTCTGTTTGGCATTGCTGATCTCTGCTTAACATCATGCAAATGCAGTAGGCATGGTTGCGTGGATTTGTGTACAAGTCATAAAACTCGATATCACAATTGGCGGGAAAACACTTAAACTATTGCTGGATGACCTGTGTGGCATATCTTATCTGTAAAATCAAGCATGCTTGCTTCATTCTATAGCTTAAGATAATTGTAGGAGTCAATTGTAATAGGGTATTCCGGGGGTTCATACTCTGAAATTAATAAATACATACCAAAATAAAAAAATAAATATTAATTTCAACAAAATTGGCATAAATACTGTGTTGTTAACATAATCTGTATAATTTTAAAAGCATATGTGCAATATATGCATATTACAAGGACTATCTGAAACAATTCTCAACCCTATTTTGGATTTTTAAAAAAGTATAGTTAGTATAAAAGTAAAAATATATTTGTATTGTAATAATTTATTGTATGTGACATATGATGGTTCTAATTATCTTTTTTTTATTGTATGTGATATATGATAGCTCTAATTATCTTTTTTATTGTATGTGACATATGATGGTTCTAATTATCTTTTTTATTTTTTTTTCTCTTACCCCACCCCTTATCTGTTTATTTTATTTTTATATGTGTGATCACACCTTTCTGATGTCATAATTTTCTGACAACTGATAAAGTGATTTCCAGCACAGGGAGGTAGGCCAGCCAGTGTGTCTCAGAGTGCCACCCCTGCAACAGCTGCTGCACCAGTGCCCAGCACATCTGTGATGCAACCTGGCAGAACTGCCTCTGCAGCCCCTGCAGTACTTTGGCCCTCAACATCAGGTAGCATTACCCTGGCAGATGGTGCAGTGGTACCCTCCAGAAATATTGGTGGAGGTGGGGATTTTGTCATCTGCCAGGAGCTGTCAGGCATGGTGTGTGAGGTCGTAGAAAGTACCATTGGTGCACACCTCAGCCATATGGAGAAGATGCTCATTAGAATGCTGAGAAAACAAAACATCAAGCACTCTAATGGGAAGTAACAGATGAAAACAGCTGTCAGGATACACCACGAGAAGTCCAGTTGTAGCAAAAAATCTTCTTTATTCCATAGCAAAGTAAAAGATAAGCGCTTGCAGCATGAGCGGTTAGCGTAAGATAATACCATGATACGCTTCTGCTCTATTGTATCTAAGATTCCTAGCTAATATGTTATAATGGATCTAGCTAGAGAAGCAATATAAACATAAGCAACTGCCTATTGATTTTAAGCACTATATGAACAAAAGTGAACAATTAGGTAGTTTGTGCGGAAATTAATATATGTTTTTTATGTATGCTACACACATCCTTATTTATTTATTAGACTTTGAAATGAATATGTTACATCATAAAAGCAGTTTGGCTATTTTTTAAAATATGTATTGTTTTATTTATGAGACTCTATTATGACTGGTAAAAAGTAAAGTCGCTAGGATCTTGCGACTTTAAATTTTAATTGATGATGTAATCTTTAATTAATTAATTGGATATTCTGAATGTTGAATTAAATGCTCACTATTCACTATATAAAGGGGTGTAACAATGTGATAAAAGTAGATCTGAAGAAGCGTGCATGTAGCACGTGAAAACGCTTATCTTTTACTTTGCTATGGAATAAAGAAGATTTTTTGCTACAACTGGACTTCTTGTGGTGTATCCTGACAGCTGTTTTCATCTGTTATGTTTTGGCCTTTTACTTGTAGCAGGATACTTTGGGAGAGTTAGCGGTAATATTTTTCTACACTCTAATAGGAAGCTGCGGAAAGGGACAGTGGTGATAGTTCTGAGGGTGGAGACTAGATTCTCACTGTCCCCATGCTTATTGGGCATGGGCCACAGATGTCCCCACTCTATCCTCAATTTTTTGTGCCCCTCATTATCCCTGTGTCTGTCTTGTTTGTCCTGTTTGTCTGCACCTGCTTCCTAACCTACCCTAATTACCTGGCTCTGACATACCTATGTCCCTTACACAACATTCACCTCTTACTGAAATAAAATAAAAAGAACTGGGCACCTGTCCCCCCAAAAAAAGTCACCTCATGCATAGCTCTCCACTTTGCACATGTTGTCTTGACACATTTGATTTGGTCCAACTGGGTATGCAACATGATTGCTTTGTTGTCACCCATCTGTGTTGTGGTGACAGTCCAGATTCATCCACTGTTATATACATGTTCATATTATACTCTTGAAGAAGTGGATAGCTAAGGTTCTTTCCTAATTCAGTGTCTGACAAAGTTTGCTGATGACTGCAAACTGGGAGTGGTTATAGAATCCCCAGATAATGTCAACATCCTACAAGAGGGTATTACACAAACAAATGATTGGTGCCAAAGTTGTGGGCTTAAACTCAATGCAAAAAATATATTGTTATCCATTTTGGTAAGTGCAATTTTCCTAACTACCATATCAATAACAACACCCTAAGTATGCACTCAGTGGTGAGAGACATAGGCACACAGGTTGACAGCAACCTTACCTTTGATCACCATGTTTCCACAATGGTAAGAAGGGCATTCTATATTGCTCATCTCATATGTAAGGGCATTGATTCCAGAAAAAATAAGTTATAACATCTCTGTACTCATCAGATGAAAAAAACCAACAACTAAACTGAAAATAAAACTACCAAGCAGCAGCAACCAGATAAAAAACGGCACAGACTGTTTATTTAAAGTAAGCGCTTTCGGCTGCAATAATACACAGCCTTCCTCAGACAAAGTACAAAGCCACAGCATTACACTGTGCTTAAATCAAACTTCAATCCACTTAAGCTGACTTAAACAATTAACTAATTAACAAATTCATCAAACTTATACAGAATTAATATAACCCCTACGCATTTTAATATATAACTATATAACTATATAAAGGCATAGGTATAAATGTCAAGTAAAATACAATAAAATAGAATAGAATAGAATAAAATGGTTTGAATTTAATATATAATAAATAATAAATAATAAAAACCACTCAGTATATATATATATATATATATATATATATATATATATATATATATATAAACATACCACCAACCATGTTATTTAATAACCTTACCAAAGAGGCATCATTACCTACTAGTTTATCTACGTAAGGCTTTTAATTTTAAAATACACTTAATAGAGGCAACATCATTTAGCCCTGGTGGTAACTGTGCAGATGTTGTAACTTGCCAGAACAACTCCTGCTCTTCTAAATGGAGCTGCCAGGGCCCACCTCTAATGTCAGTATTAACCTGATGAATGACGGTGAATAAGAAACTATGTTCTGGATATTCAAGAATGTGCCTAGCTAATGCGTTTGTCAAATCATTCCTTCCTATGGCATATAAATGTTCATAAATTCGTTTTCTTAGTTTCCTCTCTGTTTTGCCAATGTAAAAAGAAAGACATTTTTCACAAACAGCAACATAAACAACCCCACTTGATTCACAGTTAAAGTTTCCATGGATGGGAATATTTAATTTATTAATATTAATTTTACTACAAGATGCAACATGTTTACATTGGGTGCACATTCCACATTTTCGCATTCCAAATATTTTTTGTTTACTAGTATTCCTACTTTTTTCAACAATTGCTTTTAAGTTGGTACCCCCTCTATATGCAAAAATTGGATGTGTGCCCAATATTTTAGCTAATGCTCTGTCTTCCAGAATAATGTTCCAGTTTTTAGTCAGTATGTCCCTAATTACCTGGAAATCAATACTATACGTGAACAAAAAAGTTATACTGTTTGATGCCAAACCATTATTATTGTTATTTGTGCCAGACTTTGTCAACCTATCCAATAATGCACCTCCCAACAATGGCTTAAAATGACCATTATGTCTTTTGGTCTGCACTTCCTCTTGTAACTGTTTTATTAAATTATGTGGGTAGCCTCTACAAAGGAACATTTTGCCTATATTAACACATTCTCTAAGAAAGTCAGCCTCCTCTTATATCATCCTGGCAGCCCTAACAAGCTGTCCTTTAACCACACTTCTTTTTTGATGGATAGGATGACAACTTGAAAAATGAAGGTAACTATTCGAGTAGGTCGGTTTTCTATGGATAAAAGATTTAAATTTGTTATTAACCCTATCCTTAGATATAGTTACATCTAAAAAATGCATTTCTTTCATACTCATAGAGTATGTAAACTCAAAGAAGTCAGTCATAATAGAAATGCTGTCTATGAAGTCAGAAATTAAATCCGGTGAACCATTCCAAATGAAACACATATCATCTTGGTATCTTGTATACCAAGTGACGTGTTGTTGATATAATTAATTATTAAACAAAAATTGATGTTCCCAAAATGCCATAACACTATTAGCAAAGCTACACCCACATGGTGAACCCATGGCAATCCCAGTGTTTTGTAAGTAGAATTGATTCTTAAACACTATAAAGTTATTGGATAAAACTATTTCTAGAAGGGTCTCCACAACATACATCTGCACAGAAGAAGCATTTTTAGTAAGCATAAAATTCCTGGTCCAATCTATACCAAGTTGGTGTGGAATTACAGTGTATAGATCTTTTACATCTACTGCAAGAAAAACATACTCTGAATTATATTCAATTTTACTAAGATTTTCCAAATAGTCCCAGGAGTCTTTACATATCTGGGGTTCATCTTGTAGCATCGGTTTAAGTATCCCATCCACAAACTTCGCACAAGCATAAGTAATAGATCCTCTCCCATCAACAATTGGCCGAAATGGGGGATCTACTAGATTTTTATGAATTTTTGGTGTGCCAAATATGGTGGGAATTTTTGGAGCTGGCATGGATAGAAAGTGAAAGGTGTTACAATCAATACTTCCTTCCAAAAACAAATCATCCAAGATGCACCTAATTTTCCTATAGGCTCCATTTATCTCATTAAGACTGGAAATCGAATATGTGTCAGACTGCAGATGATTTAACATCTTTTTGTCATATAAATATTCATCCATGAACACCAGCCCCCCTCCCTTATCTGGTTTCATGACTCTAACCTTACAGTCATATAACAAATAAATAAATTCCAATTCATTTCTAGAGATGTTACTTGTCTTTTTGTTACTTGCAGCAAAAACATTAAGTTTAGTTCTCAAATCTATTTCACAAACTTTTTCAAACATGTTTAAAACACAATTCAATGGCGGATTAAAGACACTTGATACTCTCAAAGTGTTACAAAGGGCAGGTGTATTACCTAAAGAAACTGCTAGGTTCAGTTTCCTAACAAATAATTTTAGCTCAATGATAGTTTTAACCAAATCACCCCTTCTATCAGGGACAAACGACAGCCCTTTCGAAAAAAAGTCAACAACTGGTTGGTCAACAGTCAAAACCGTGTAGTTGTAAATTTTAAAGTCACATTCTGGAAGACAGCGCATTAGCTAAAATATTGGGCACGCATCCAATTTTTGCATATAGAAGGGGTACCAACTTAAAAGCAATTGTTGAAAAAGTAGGAATACTAGTAAACAAAAAATATTTGGAATGCAAAAATGTGGAATGTGCACCCAATGTAAACATGTTGCATCTTGTAGTAAAATTAATATTAATAAATTAAATATTCCCATCCATGGAAACTTTAACTGTGAATCAAGTAGGGTTGTTTATGTTGCTGTTTGTGAAAAATGTCCTTCTTTTTACATTGGCAAAACAGAGAGGAAACTAAGAAAATGAATTTATGAACATTTATATGCCATAGGAAGGAATGATTTGACAAACGCATTAGCTAGGCACATTATTGAATATCCATAACATAGTTTCTTATTCATCGTCATTCATCAGGTTAATACTGACATTAGAGGTGGGCCCTGGCAGCTCCATTTAGAAGAGCAGGAGTTGTTCTGGCAAGTTAGAACATCTGCACAGTTACCACCAGGGCTAAATGATGTTGCCTCTATTAAGTGTATTTTAAAATTAAAAGCCTTACGTAGATAGACTAGTAGGTAATGATGCCTCTTTGGTAAGGTTATTAAATAACATGGTTGGTGGTATGTTTATATATATATATATATATATATATATATATATATATATATATATATATATATATATATATATATGCTGAGTGGTTTTTATTATTTATTATTTATTATATATTAAATTCAAACCATTTTATTCTATTCTATTTTATTGTATTTTACTTGACATTTATACCTATGCCTTTATATAGTTATATATTTATATATTAAAATGCGTAGGGGTTATATTAATTCTGTATAAGTTTGATGAATTTGTTAATTTGTTAATTAGTTAATTGTTTAAGTCAGCTTAAGTGGATTGAAGTTTGATTTAAGCACAGTGTAATGCTGTGGCTTTGTACTTTGTCTGAGGAAGGCTGTGTATTATTGCAGCTGAAGGTGAAGGAAGGTGAACTAATAGAAATATTGCTATTTTCCCATTAAAGGAGAGAACCATATTTGCTCACAGCTTAACTCAATGCTTACTTTAAATAAACAGTCCGTGCCGTTTTTTATCTGGTTGCTGCTGCTTGGTAGTTTTATTTTTAATCTCTGTACTCATCCCTCATCAGGCCAATAATTGAGTACAATTCCCCTTTTGGTAAATACCTTTCCAAGCACCTGCAGCAATTGGAGAGACCACAAAGGTTCCTCTCAATGAAAATTCAGGGTCTTCAGCATCTGTCCTTTATGGATCATCTGAAATCACTATCACTTTATTCTGTTTCATACAGATTACTCAGAGCTGATCTATGCCTTGCATATAAGGCAATCTTTGACTCTGCTTTATTTAAAATGCTATTTATCAGCAAGTCAAATGGTACATAGGTTACTTTCTCTAAAGACCTTAACCTGGTATGTGACATTAATAGAACTTACTGGAGGGACAGACTTATTTCCCAGAGGTTACCACACATTTGGAATGGACTCCCACTTCATGTCAAACACAGCACCTCATTGGTCCCCTTATAATGTAATCTGGATGATTGGATGGGTGAGCGTAAATTCATCCCATGGTTTCCACCTGTGTCCCTCTTGGACAGGGACAATTGGTGATGATTGTGGAAATATGGATAGAGCTTGGCTAGACTTGTAATGGCCCTAGGGCCATTAGCCCTAGTAACTTCCTATGGTCTTATGATCCTATGAATTCCCTCCTGCAAATACCTATATTGCTTCTCTTTTGTTCTTCCCCCTGTTGCCCCCCATTTCACCTCTTTCCTATCTACCCCATTTTTGCACCTTTAATCTGGTCAAAAAAATTCAATCACGCACCACACACATGGCAGAACTGCTCCCAATAAATCCCTTCTTCACTTTTTGTCATCCATGTTTGCTCAGAGTTTGGCATTGAGCACCTGTGGAATAGTATGATTAGTTCCAATGCTGCTTAAACTCATTGCACTAAAGGAGCACACAGTTACATTGGATTAAAGGCAGTACTCCAAATTCATACGTGCACTGTTGACATAAATCAATTGACTGATGTTCATTTTTGTACAATACTTCACTGTAGTCATTGCCTCTCACATTTGCAGAAATTATCACATTTACTTTTGTAATGCCATCCTGACAACAGGTGCAAAACAATTAGATTGAGCTGGCTTCAAACCCTGTGCCATTTGTATTCAAAATATGAACTTACTGCTTTCACACTTGCTGGCACAGGGAAAGCTAGGCAGCAGGTGTATATCTTGCACTCAGTACTGTTCAAAGTGCTGATGACTGTGTCTTGATGCTTTGGGTGTTTGCGTGAAGGAAGGTGAACTAATAGAAATATTGCTATTTTCCCATTAAAGGAGAGAACCATATCTGCTCACAGCTTAACTCAATGCAAACAGGGAAGACAACAGTCTTTACTGTTATAAAAGTTATGACATGACATTTTCAATGTAAAATATGGTATGAACACCTTAGTATCTGTCAGCTCATCTATCCTAGCATATATGGATAAGTAATTCTCAAGTTCAAGTTGTGTTCCTTTAATGTGAATCTTGCATGCGCAAACACTTTGCCATCAATCGCGCAAACCAGTTGCTTGGTGGTGCACTGTGGAAAGGGCTGACTGCCATGTATTAGTATGTTTAATGCTCAGTTAGTCTTCTTGCTATTAAAATTGATGTAAAAACATAAAGGGACAGGACTTGTTAGTGACTGAACACATATTTACTCAGACTCATGTGTGCCCTGCACCCAAGCCCATGAAAATCGATTTGTCAGTAATAGTTCCCAAATGTCAACTACACTACAAAAATAGATAGCACAACTGCATTTTTCTATCATCTAAAGTTTTATACTGACAACAGACATTCAGATTGTCTTACACACATCTTAATGTGGACATCAATTCATCACAAATATCAACACGTACATCCACAGTTGTATCCATGTTGATCATAAAAGATGAATATGTGCGACTGTAAGTATGTAATGTACACAACATAGTGAGAAACAGGTGCATATGTCTCAGTTCTGCAATATATATTTCTAACAGCTTATTGCATATAGTTTGAGAAGCTGACTTTTAAAGTATATCTGCACATTGGAACCAAAACAGAAAATCCAAAGTCCACACTTTTCACACTACTCTTATAACAGGATATATTACCTACAGCTACAGTATATAATGATGATGTCATCATCTATAAAGATCACTATAAGAAGGAAAAGTATACTTCAGGAATGGCAAAAATATTAACTACTGTATTCTGCAGGTAGGAACAAAATAGTTAGGTGGGTGTTAACTTACACAGCAGCAACATCATGTGTGTGTCTATGTGTATGTGTAAGTGTGAGCAAGTGCATAGTCTGAAGAACATGAGTCTTAATCCTACTGTCACCAATCGAGTCTCATGAAGAACAAAAATGTTTACAGCTATACATGCCTAAACAGCCATTTCATACAGGCTTCCCAACATCTCTCAAACACACAATGATGATGTAATCTGCTACAAAGTGTCTAGCAACTGTTTAAAAGTGAGACTTGTGCTGTGGTACTTGCATTAATTTCTGTGTTCTCTAGCATGTGTAACTAGTTATGTAGGGGTTCTAATTTCACTGCAGTCAATTTGTGTGTACATGTGTTTGGTCAAAGGATAATGAGTCTGTATCCCAACAATAGTTTTTACAGTCATACATGCCTACACATCTCTTTCATTCATGCCTCTCAACATCTTCTCCCAGACATACACTGCTGATATCATCAGCTATGAAGTGTTGTTTGACAGCATGACTTTCAGACTTGTGCCGTAGCATTTGTGTTAATTACTGTGTTCTTTTGGTAGGTAGGAAAGGGTTCTAATTCCAGTGCCGTTAACTTGTGTGTGTGTGTTTGTATTCAGTTTGTTCACATTCTGGAGACCATTTTAGAACAGCATGTGAGACACTCCTAATACCATTTTCTTCTCACCAGTCACTGCTGATGTCATCAACTATAAAGTGTTGTCTGATATTATGAAAGCATGACTTGTGCTGTGGCACTTGTGTTAAGTACTGTGCTCAGTAGATAGATAGGTAGGGATTCTAATCTTACTGCATTCAGCATGTAAGTGTTTGTGTTCAGTCAATTCACACTCTGGAGACCATTTTAGAGCAGTGTTTGAGACACTACTCCTAACATCATCTTCTTAACATACACTGATGATGACATGCTATAAAGTGCTGTCTGATTTTATGAAATTTAGACTTGTGTCATGGCACTTGCATTAAGTACTGTGTTCTTTAGCTCAGTAGGTAGGGGTTCTAATCTCATGGCAGTCGATTTGTGTGTGTGTTTGTGTTTAGTTAGTTCCCATTCTGGAGACCATTTTAGAACAGCATATGAAATACTCCTAATAACTTATTCTTCTCACCAGACACTGCTGATGTCATCATCTATAAAGTGTTGTCTGATACTGTGAAAGTCAGACTTGTGGCATGGAGCTTGCATTAAGTACTGTGGTTTATTGATAGGTAGGTAGGGGTTCTAATCCCACTGCAGTCAACTTGTTTGTGTTCTGGAGAATTTTTAAAACAGCATGTGAGACATTTTTAATACCATCTTCTCACCAGACACCGCTGATGTCATCAACTATAAAGTGTTGTTTGACACTACAAAAGGCAGACTTGTGCTGTGGTGCTTGTGTTAAGTACTGTGATCTGCAAATAGATAGGTAGAGGTTCTAATCTCACTGTAGTCAACATGTGCATATTTGTGTTCAGTTAATTCACATTCTAGAGACCATTTTAGAGCAGTGTGTGAGACACTCCTCCTAACATCTTCTTCTTAACATACACTGATGATGACATGCTATAAAGTGCTGTCTGATAGTATGAAAGTCAGATTTGTGCCATGGCACTTGTAAGTACTGTGTTCATTAGATAGGTAGGTAGGAGTTCTAATCTCACTGCTTTCAACATTTTTGTTCAGTTAGCTCCCATTCTGGTGACTGTTTTAGAACAGCATGTGAGACACTCCTAATACCATCTTCTTTGCGCCAGATATTGCTGATGTCATCAGCTATAAAGTATTGTCTGACACTATGAAAGTCAGACTTGTGCCATGGTGCTTGCATTAAGTACTGTGTTCTGTAGATAAGTAGGTAGTTGTTCTAATATCATTGCAGACAGTGTGTCTGTGTGTGTGTGTGTGTGTGTGTGTGTGTGTGTGTGTGTGTGTGTGTGTGTGTGTGTGTGTGTGTGTGCATGTGTGTATGTGTGTGTGCGTGTGTGTTCAGTTAGCTGCCATTGTAGAGACCATTTTAGAGCAGTGTGTGAGACACTCTTCATGACATCTTCTTCTCAAAACACACTGATGATATAATGTGCTATAAAGTATGGTCTGATACTATGAAAGTCAGACTTGTGCTGGGGCTGTTGCATTAAGTACTATGTTCTGTAGATTGGTAGGTAGGGGTTCTTATCTTCCTGCATTCTACTTGTGTCTGTGTTTGTCTTCAGTAAGCTGTCATTATGGAGACCAATTTAGAGTAGTGTGTGAGACAATCTTCCTAACATCTTCTTTGCAAAACACATTGATGTCATCCTCTATAAAGTACAGTCTGACACTACTTATTTATTTATTTTATTTATTTACTGACATTTAACTGGGTTAGTCCAACTGAGCCAGGTGTCCATTTTCAGTGGAGACCAGAGAAGAAAAGCTCCAGAATTATTACATAGTTTTTCATTAAAAGTCAAATCAAAAATAAAAATAAGAGTAAAAAAATTTACACCACCATGAAACATAACTAGAAACTCATCAGTTAGAGAATATCTGTTCATAGAGTAGGTTAAATAACAATTGACAGGTCTAGAGAGTCATACTTGTGCTGTGGCATTGATGTTAAGTATTATGTTCTCCAGCTTCTATAACTAGATGGTGAAGTGTTCTAATCTCTCAGCAGTCTACTAGCATGTATGTTCATCCAAACAATCTTTTGCAGACAATTTTACACTGAGATGTGACTCTACATCTATGTCAGACACTCCTCCAAACATCATCTCAGCATATAATGCTGCTATCATCCTCTATAAAGTGCACAATGACAGTGTTAAAGTCAAACCTATGTGGTGGTGCTAGCCTTACATTGTATGCAATCCAGCTCCTATACCTCCACAGGTTTAATGTTCAAATCTGACATCAGTCAACTGCTGTGTGTGTGGTTGATGGTGTATTATGGTCACTGTATGATCTTTTAAATCTCTTTTCATTTGACTTCCACTCAGGAGAACATTTTACATAGCCCCATGAATCCAGCATCCTATTTTTTCCTCTGTCCATATAGCATCCTTTCTGCAAAAGACTGGAGGGTGTCATCATCTTAATGATGCATAGACACATAATGAAGCAGATTCCTTTCATGACTCACTGTAAGCCATCTCCAGACCACTGGATATGTGGTTGCTAATTCATTCATGCTGTGTTGCACATGTCATATGTGGACAGACATAGAATGTAATACTATCAAACACATAATTAGATATCCAAATACCCTTACTATCTTCTATCTTTTAGATACTGCAATATTTGTTTAAATGTCATAATAATGGTTAGAATATTAGGTGATGTTGGTCCTTAGCCTATTAATGTCCTATGCCCCTATGAGCATTGCACATGCCAATGTTGCTGTCATCTACATTTATTTTATTTTATTTTATTTTACATTTGTTTACCAGGAAAGTCTGACTGGGATACAGACTCATTTTAGAGGAGGCCCAGAGAGAAAAGCTCCACATATAATAATAACAAAGTCTAGCACTACAAACTAACAATTCATAACATACAAGTTTTGATATTACAGCTTGTTAACTCTTACACTTAACAACTATATAAGTGTATTTCTATGGCAAAATAGAGAGATTTTTTGAAGACAGTATAGCCATAGTATAATATATGAAGGCAGCTGAAAAGAGAATGCTAGGAGCTTAGTAAGCAGCAGTTTTAGAATACATGGGCAAGATAAAGAGCTAAAGAGTTAGAGGTAGTCAGGGGAGACATAAGGATTAGCAGTTATTTATGTAGCCACTCAGCCTGGAATGGTGCGGAACAAAGCCAACAGTCATTTAGGAACTTCTTTGCAGCATATTTGAAGTGGTTGAAGTTGAATGTGAATCTAATGGAATGATGGATTGAGTTCCAATTTTTTGCTACTTGTTGTGAAAATAGGGAGTTGCCTGTGGTATTGTTGGATTTGGGCACTTTTAATAGAAATTTATTTGCTGAACATAAGCTACAGTTGGTGGTATGGGGTTGAAGGATGTTTAGTAGGGCAGTTTTTTTTTGAGCTGGTATACAGGTTTGTGTGCCATAGTTAGTTGGTTGTAGGATAGTAACTGTGGTAGTTGTAACCAGGACAGTTTTTTTAAGGTATGACAATGGTGGATGTGGTGCAGACAATCACTGGCAAATCTAGCTATTTTATTATAGCATGATTCCAGTTTTTTTAGGTCTGACTTTTTAAGGTTAATGAGAATTAGGGAGGAGTAAAGTAGTGGTGCTATAGGAGGTGGGTTCTTGCAATAGTTATGCTAATGGTGTCAGTTAAATAATTTTTGTTTCTCTACAAGGTGCCCATTTTTGTGAATGTTCTTAATAGTTTGAGATATATGTAGGTCAAATCTTTGGTTGTTATCAGTTGTGACTCCTAATAGTTTTGTCTGTGAGTCAGGATAGATTATTGTATTGCTGTTGGCATTGATGGAGAAGGAGAAAGGTGGGAGGGAGGATCTCATAGGTTGGAAGATCATAAGTTTTGTTTTATATGGGTTAAGTATGAGCTGGTGGTTTGATAGCCATAGTTCAGTTTCTGAGAAGGATATATTTGTTATGTTCTGGAGGTTAACTAAAGTGGATGCTACAAAAATAAGTGTTGAATCATCAGTGTATTGTATAAGTGAGGCTAGTGGGGTGGTGGTACTCAGGTTGTTTGTAAAGATACTAAAGAGTAGTGGCCCAAGAACAGAGCCTTGTGGAACTCCTAATGTGACTGGGAATGGTGGTGAAAGAGTGTTTGCCATTTTACTGATTGTTGGTGACTAGATAGCTTTGGAACCATAGGAGAGTAGAAGGGTTGAGGTTCAGACTGGAAAAAGCAGAAAGTAATGTGGGATGGGAAATGGTATCAAAGACCTTGGACATGTCTAGAAATACTGCAGAGATGTATTTACCATCATTTCAGAGTTAGTTGATGGTATTTGTGAAGTTAAGCAGTTCTGTTGTGGTGCTGTGGTGGGGCCTGAAACCATGTTGGGTCTGTGATAGTAGCTTGTTGGTGGTAAGGTATTAGAGTAGTTGTGAGTGGATACATTTTTCAAGGATTTTAGATAGTGGGGATAGTATGGCGATGGGTCTATAGTTGGTGAGCTCTGTGGAATTACCCCATTTATGTAGGGGGGGTTATGTGAACAATTTTCCATGTTTGTGAAACATATTTTTCTGCTATGCTCCTGTTAAGAATTGACACAGGAAAGGATATGTTTTCAGGTGTTAGCTTTAGGTATTCATTTGGCAAGTTATTAGTTGAGGGTGTGGTGGGTTTGAGTTTCTTGATAAGTTTTTCTATGCTAGCTGTGCTTGAGTTTCTTGATGTGTTTTTCTATGCTAGCTGTGGGAATGGGCTGGAAAGAGAAGGATTGACTATTAAGGTTGGCAGGTTTTGCAGTTAGAGTATAATCAGTGTTGATATGTTTAACCAGGGATAAAATGTTTTTTTGTGAAGAATTTGTTAAATTCATCTGCAATGGCTACAGGACAGTGTGGTATGTTGGGGGAAGGGGTTGTGGTTTATCCTGGGTGAAGTATGGAATTAATAGTGCTCCAAAATTTTGGAGGATTATGTTGGTGCGTCAGTTGTAAGTTACTGTAGTAGATTTGTTTTGTTGCTGTTGATTTGGTAATTAGCCTTATTTCTAATTTGTTGGTATGGTATGTGATTGATTTGGGGTTTACAGGAATGCCATGTTTGCCAATCCTTGCCTCTAAGGAGGGTTCTTGTTTCATTTGTAAGCCATAGTGTGTATGTAGCTTTAGTATGAACTAATCTAGGGGGGGCCAGTCTGTTTAGAATGTTGAGAAATGTATTGTTGAAGTAGTCTACTCTGGTGTCAAGAGGCATGACCTTTAGTGGAGACCACTTAGATTTCTTTAGGGTGCTAATTAACTCCTGGTCATTGAAGTTTTTCTTACAGTGGATTTGGTGGTAAGTGGTAAATTTAATAGGGTTGACATGTTTCCTTAATAGTTAGGTTGCCATATGACCACTGAGACTGCCTGGGAGACAGGGAGACAGCTTCTGTGCTGGCAGTGGTGGGGTTTGTTAATGTCCAGTCTAATATAGATTGGTGGTTGAATATTTTGTCTATCCTGGTCATAGATTCAATGAGTTGTGAAAAGTCAAATAGATTTATGCAGTTGCTAGGGGTATGTGAATTACAGGTAGCCCAGTCTGTATTAAAAATAGCCATTATGATGGTTTCTTGAGCTACTGATTCTGATATAGACTGGAGAATGTGTTCTATTGTGAAGATAGTATTGCCTGGAGGGGCATAGATAGCTATAATTGTTATGGACTTATTTTGGTTAACCTGTAGTTTAGTGGATATGATGTCTATATTATTTTGGTTAGGTATATTAAGGTGTTGTGTTAGAAGGGTGAGGATGAGGGTACTCTTGAAAAGAATGGCTACTCTTCCACCTTTTTTCTCCTTTCTGTCTGCCCTAATTATTTTGTAACCTGGTGGGGTGATTTCATTATCAGATATGTGTGCTTTTAACCAAGTTTCAGTTAGGACAACAATATCTGGATTGTATAGAGATAGGGTGGCATAACGTTCCTGGACCTTTTTAAGTATACTTCTGAGGTTTAAGTCTACAAACAGGAGGTCAGAGCCTTTTCTTGTAGATTAAATAAATGTTGTCCTTGAGAAGATATGGAGTTGTTTTGGGGGTGTGGGTTTGGGTGAATATCCCTGCTTATAGTTAGTCTCACTACAATGGTTACCAAAGTTTGAAGTTGTTTTGATAAGTATTGGAGGAGTTTGAAATGATAAGTTTTTGGGTTATGTTTAAGGTGGTGAAGTCTGTAAGTTGTATTGTGAATATTTGTAATGGTTAAGATGGTTAAGACGGTGAGTGAAATTAAGAAAAAAGGTGTTAACTTTTAGTGGCTGGAATGATGTTGTTTGAATAATGTGGGGAGCCTAGTTTGAAGTGGTAGTTTGTTAAGTGTGCAGCTGAACATAGGAGAGTGAAAAATTATATAATATAGTGGTAGATGGGGGGCTTTCTTTGGCGTGTAGAGTTTGGGCAAGATGGGCTTAGTCATGTAGTGAAAATATTGCAGTGGGTAGTCAGCTGGGCTATGGTGCAAGCGGTGGGAAGAGGTAATGCAACTAATTTAGTTAGCTAGAATTTACTATTTGTGGGTGGCTGCAGTTGGGACTGTGAATATGTGGGGGTAGTAGTAGTAGTGGTGGATAATTAAGGGTTTACGATAGGCTTGTTGTGTTGGTGGGTGTTACGGTTGATAATGTGTTGTGTGGGGTTATGTATCTATGGTAGTTAATTGAGGTCTATTTTGATTGGTGGGTGACGTCAGTGGGTGTGGTTAGAGTTAGACTAAATCTGAGTGATTTGGGGTGGGTGGGAATGGGGGTAGGGTAGGGGAGTGGAGTGAGCCCAAGTGCAGTGAGGGGTGAACAGAGCAGGTAGAACCTGGATTCAGTTTTCAGCAACAAGTCTTTACTTAGCTACAGAAACAATCAGAAATCTTGTCTGTGAGCTATGTACTTCTGTATAGGTAAGCAGACAGCTTCTAGTAAATTGCGGTGGTAAAAATTAGAAAAATACATTTAAGTTTGCTGGGCAGCTTTGTTTAATATTAATTTGTCTGTTTAATAAAAACAGCACATGTTACAGACACTTTTTTTGGGGAATATACAATGTATAATTAAGAAAAAACATACAGTCTGGATTAGACTAAGGAAATGTAAGCAAGAAGAAAAAATAGTGGGGAGATGGATGTCCCAGTGATGTGTTGCAGTTGTTAAGGCAACACAAACACATCCAATAACTTAGTAAAAGCACACTAATTTCCCGTACCAGGAATCAATAAAGGCAGTCCCACAAGGGTGCAATACGCACAGTTCTTGATCAAAACTCTGCAGTCCGTAAAGTTAGAAAAACTGTTTTGTTCAACAAAATTAATAATAAAACGATAACATCAAAAATTCCAAGGATTAAGCACTTTCATTTCCCGTACCAGGAACCAATAAAGGCAGACAATCAGATACTAACACCCAGGATTTACACAATCACATCCAATAACTTAAACAGTGGCTGAAGGTGCTGCCGATGTGCTGCTGAGGTCTAACAGCACAGTTGCTGCAATTTCCTGTTTTTGTAGAAATAGCTTGCATCTATGGAGTGGAAAGAAGAAAAAGGCGTTAGGTCAGTTTATGGATAGCAGAAAAACAGTAGACTACTCCTAAGATATTAGTGAGATGAGGAGGGAGGGACAAGAAAGGTAGGAATATATGGCTGTGCATAGGGTGAGAGAGACCAGATGAAAAGAACTGGCTGAGGAGAAAAAATAAGGATAGGATAGGGGAAAATACAAAGTTGGAAGTCAGTTAGGTACTGGCATGACAGTGTCTGCGACAGCACAATAGCGTAGCTTGCATAGGTGAGGTAGGTACAGGTAAGTAAAGAACCTTGTAAATAAGAAATACAGGGCAACAAATCCAGCTTGTCAGCTGTTATAGGCACTTCAATAAAAGTAAACACAAGTAGGTCAAGAACCATAAATATAAGCAAAATAAGGTGTTAGATACAACTTAGCTGCAGATATAAAACCTACAGTAAAATCTACAACACATGCATAGTGAGTGCAATTACAATACCAAAGAGCTTCCAAGGGTGCTACCAGCAAAATACTAGGTTGCAAATTGCAGCTTGATACTATGCACACATTAGAATTACAAAACAGATTACTCCCCATGTGTTCTATAAAGCAGGATGTATATAGTTCAATTAACAACCATGGAAGTCTAATGCCTGCAGTAAAGCTGTAAGCCTATAGTCAGGGCTGGTCTTAGTAAAACAGTCACAGTGATGTTATAACAGTAGTAGGCTCATATCATGGAGAGGCATTCAGTAAATAAACAATGCACAGAAAATATCAATTGCTGCTATGGAGTTTTGGCAAACTTACTTACAGAGATAATAGGATAACAAGTGCTCGCACATCACTGGTACAGCAGTCAGGAATCAGTAGTAGAAAGGAGATACAAAGATGGCACAGGAACGCTGAGGTAGTTTTTTAAATTTGCAATGGGTAATGGGAGATCAGGCTTGGTAGTGTATATATTAGGTGTGTAAAAAGAATGTGGATTCCGTTTTCAGCAACAGGTCTATATTTAGCTACAGAAACCGTCAGAAATGCTGTCTGTAAGCAATGTACTTTTGTATAGGTAAGAATACAGCATCTAGTTAAATTGTGTTGGTAAAAATTAGAAAAAAACATTCAAGTTTGCTAGGCTACTCTGTTTAACATTAATTTCTTTACTAAAACCTGCACAGGTTATGGTCACTTTTTTGGAGGAATATATACTATGTATAATTAAGAAAAAACATACAGTCTGGATTAGAATAAGGAGGAAATGTAAGCAATATGAAAAAAGAGGGGGGTGGACATCCCAGTGATGTGCTGTGGTGGTTAAGGCTAAAAGCAGATGTAATTTGTGACACAAACACATACAATAACTTAAGCAGTAGTTGAATGTGCTGTTGATGTGCTGCTGAGGTCTAATAGCACAGTTACTGCGATTTCCTCACACTGTCAGGGGGGGTTCCAATATGTGTTTGTAGAAAGTAACTTGCCACAATAACTCAAACAGTGGTTGAAGGTGCTGCCAATGTGCTGCTGAGGTCAAATAGCACAGTTGTTGTGATTTCCTCACACTGTCAGGGGGGATTTCAATATGTGTTTCTAGAATGTAGCTTGCCACAATAACTTAAACAGTGGTTGAAGGTGCTGCCAGTGTGCCGCTGAGGTCTAATAGCATGGTTGCTGTGATTTCCTCACACTGTCAGGGGGTTTTCAATATGTGTTTGTGCAAAGCTTGCCACAATAACTTCAACAGTGGTTGAAGGTGTTGCCGATGTGCCACTGAGGTCTAATAGCATGCTTGCTGCAATTTCCTCACACTGTCAAGGGTTTTTCAGTAAGTGTTTGTGGAAAGTAGCTTGCCACAGTAACTTAAACAGTGGTTGAAAGTGCTGCTGATGAGCTGCTGAGGTCTAATAGCACAGTTGCTGTGATTCTGTCACACTGTTGGGGGGGGGGGTTCAATATGTATAGCTTGCCAAAGACGTAATAGGATAACAAGTGCTTGCACATCACCGGTAAAGTGGCCAGGAATGAGTAGTAGAAAGTAGATACAAAGATGTGCTGTGTAGAGGTGTGAATGTATGGTAGCCCTACAACAGTGTATTCCAGTCTGTGATTTGAGGTAATGTATTGATGTCCACTGCTGCCATTTGATTACATACTCCTTACATAACAGCTGTAGTAATATGGCTCCTGAGGACCATTGAGATGGGATGATGCTATGTATGTTGTTTCCTTACTAAGCCATTTGTCTTTGTAGTGGAGTATACCAACATTCTAGCTGGTTGTCATTTTACCATCACAGTGACACTTGCAGTATGGCACAAGTGTGCATGTCTAAACCTACCATCATTAAATGTTCTGTGAAATACATCAGTATAATGTCATACTGATTACCTGGGCAGAAATGTCTTGTTTCATCCACAGGTTGTAATGCTGTTATATACACAAACATATACGTAGTCCAGATTCAATTGCAACCTTTCTGAATTCATTGTATGCATAATTGTGCTACTATTCACATGGATTATTGAAGTGGTCCCCAGCACCATTGTTTGATTGCCAGCATTTGTGTCAATAACTGTTCTGCATGAATCACAGTCGCCTTATTTTTAATGTGTCCATATATGGTATCAGGGCACTCACACAGCTTTACAGTGAAAAACATATATGCATATGATGCACAATGTATGCAATTATGTGCTAGAGATAGAGTTATATGACTGTGTGAAGACTTCCATTGTATGGTATGTGATGCATACCCAAGGTTGTATTTGAAGGTGTCACAAATATTTTTTTTAAATAAGTACAAAATGATATGGAGAACACACAACTAAACACAGAGCTGTTTGTGGATGGCACCACACATACTCAACTGGAGGAAATAATTTGCTGGCTGACAGATTTGGATCAAACTTCACCCCACCCCTACACTAGACATTACCCAAAGTATACATACAGACATTACTCAGTTTATTTTCTCAACAGAGCAGCTCATCTGTGCGTACTCTAAAGCTAAAAACATGGCAGCACTGGGCCCTGACAACATCCCATGTTAACTTTTCAATAACTTGCAACCTGTCCTAGCAGACACAGATGGATTCCTACTTAACCACAGCTTCTAGATAGGCTATGTTCTGGCAGAAGGGTGTACAGCAACAGCAATCCATCTGAACAAGGTGGGACCATCACCTGACCCACTGCATTTTTTGTTTTATGTTTCCTTTATCTTTTCAATAAAATGTATTTTGGTGATTTCTGGGTCAGTTTGTACTTCATCCTGCACCTCTGCAGTGTCATTCAGGTTGCATCCAGGGAATTATAGACCCATAAATCTGACTCGCTTCCTCTGTAAGGCAATCAAAGGAATCATGATGGACCTTATCAAAAAGGACACAGGTAATCAACTGATGGATGCATCATGTCTGTTAAATCTGTTTGAATTCTTCAAGAAGGTGACCAAGTGTATGGATATAGGAAATACTGTGCATCCATCCTAACTAGACCTGGTCAAGGAATTTGACAGAACTCCATATTCTGGTATTACAAATAAACTGTCTCAACTGGCCATAAACACATACATCACCAGGTGGGTAACCAAATGGATCACTGACAGGACACATACTGCCAAAATGTATGAATTCACCACTAGCAAGAGGCCAGTGACCCAGGCTGTACCACAGGGTTCTGTACTATGCCCTTTACTGTTTGGTATTTACGTCCCAGAAGTCAAGACAAACTTAGTCAGCCTTTGTCTTACCAACTTTGTGGATGATTGCAAAATATAGACAATCACTGTATCCACAAACACTATTGATACAATGCAGAAACTATTAATGCACAAAAAGTACTTGTGCCAGGGCCACAGAAACACACTACATGAACACAAAAGCATAATTATTCCCTTTTGAAAAGCAAATCCCCAAGCTAATTACAATATAGACAGCACACTTCTATGAGTACTCTCAGTGGTATGTGATCTGGCTACTCCGTTACATAGACCACCATATGTCCACAGTGTTGACAAATCCCTTGTAGATGGCACTACTCAGAAGTATGGGAAGACCATCCACATCAAAGGAAATTATAATGCCATTGTAATAGCCCCCATTATGCCAATAATTGATTAAAATGCACTCTTTTGCATGTACCTTACCACACATCTGCAACAGCTGGAGCAACCCCAGAGTTTTTGCACAATGGACATACATGGTGTAAACAACAAGTCATATGCAGATAGATTTAAAGCCCTATCACTGTATTGTATCTGCAACAGACTATTAAGGCTTGATCTGTGTCTGGCCTACAGAGCACCCTACAATTTGTCCTTGATGGAAGTGTTACACATTAATGCAAACTGCAAAAGGGTCACTCATTCCAAGGATGTTAACCTAGCCTCTGGCATAATAAATCATGTTGGGGAGATAGATACATCTCTCAGATACTACCCCTTCTTTGAAACATGCTTGCCATTCACGTAAAGTAAAAGCCTTTCCTGCCCCTCTTCAAGTGCAACATATAAAAATTGATGGTTAATCATGATTGTACTCCTGGTGTTGTGTCCATGACCCTCATGAATAGAGGCAGTTGGTATTAGATAACATAGCACAGGCACATTCCTGCGTGAACATGGTTCAAAGCAGCAGAAAACACCCCTGCACTACCAGACTATAACTCATTCCACACCTTTTGGCCCCAGAACTTGGACCAAAGCTCCAAAGGCAGTGGTGTTTCCATATTCATAAAAGATGCGCACACTTCCAGACTGGTAGCCCAACATAACGCATCTGAGATACTTCAGGTGCAGCTAACATTGGTTAAGACAGCGATTCAGGTCATAGCCTGCTATAGGTCCCCAACCATGTCCCAAGACTCACACTCTACATTCCTAAGCACCCTGGAGAATATTAGGGTCCAACCTAACACTCTCATACTGGGCGACTTCAACTACCCCTCAATTAACTGGGAAAACTACTCATGTACCAATGCACTTGCCCAACATTTCCTGGAACTCATTAATTCCAAAGGCCTGGACCAACATGTTCTTACTGCCACTAGAGGTAGCAACATCCTTGACCTGGTCATTACTAACATGGGTGACTGTTGCTCTACACCAATAGTCAACTCCGCCCTGGTTAGATCTGACCACAAACTAATCACCTTGGAAATGCACCCCCCCCCCCAACAAAGGTAACCACCATGAAAAACTTCTCCAAAGCTAACTTTGGGCTCCTAAAAACAGAGGTGGTTAACTTCACTGCACCCATGCAAATGGAGAATAGTTGCACGACCGCCAAATCATACACCGATGCACTGTATGAACATGCACACAAATGCATGGATCTTGCCATACCCAATAGAACCAAGACGCTCTCCTCCAAAAAAAGGAAGCCAATCTGGTGGTCCCCTGCCATAAACAAACTGTACAACAGATGGAGGAAACTGATGCGGTATAAGATGAAGTCCCAAGACTGGAAAAACTCCCTTATCAGCCTCAACAAAAAGTTGAGATCCCTCCTCAAATCCTCTAAAGCTAGCTATGAAAACAGAATTGCAGCAGATAGTAAAGACAACCACAAGGCCTTCTATAGTTATGTAAAGAATCTCCATGGCAATACCCAGATTTGCTCTGAGCTACTGCACAATGGTACCTCCTATACCTAGTCAACAGATATTGGCAATATACTGGCCGACAGAGAAAGTGCCAACTTTATCCACCCCCCCCAAAGGACCAATCACAATACCAGCAGATTGCCAGGCACCCAGTATTACTGCTGCACAGGTTAAAACAGCACTGTCCAAGGCCAATAATACAGATTCTATGGGACCTGACAATATCTCTGGTTGTGTTCTACATGAACCACAGAGTGAACTGGCACCTCACCTGTGTGCCCTGTTCAATCACAGCCTCACCTCAGGCTTTGTCCCTACTGAATGATGCACTGCTACAGTCATCCCTCTCCGCAAAGGAGGAGCGACTACATACACTGGGAACTATTTCCCCATTAGCCTGATGAGTCTGATATGCATCATCATGAACCTAATAAAAAAGGATACAGGGAATCTACAAAGTCTGGATCTCACACAGTTTGGTTTTGTGAAGGGTAGATCATGCCTGCTCAACTTGGTCAACTTCTTTGAGTCAGTCACCAGAGCTGTGGATGAAGGCAAGGTGGTTAATACAGCCTACCTTGATCTGATCAAGGCCTTTGATATCATTCCCCACTCAGGAATCACAGAAAAACTCACTAGGTTAGGCATTAACCCCTATATCACTAGGTGGGTCGCAAACTAGCTAACAGATAGAACCTACAGTGTGAAAGTAGCTGACTCCAAGTCAGACTGCCGACCAGTCACGAGTGGAGTCCCACAGTGATTGGCCCTGGGTCCACTCTTGTTTGGTATCTACTTCTCTGAAGTCCAGGCCAACACAAAGGGACTCTGGCTGACAAAGTTCACAGACGATTGCAAGTTGGGAGCTATTATTAACTCCCCAAGTGATGTTGACATCCTACAGAAAGGCCTCACTGAGACTAACAACTGGTGTCAGAACCATGGCTTTAAGCTCAGTGCCAAAAATGTGTCATCATCCCCTTTGGGAAAAACCCAGTTCCCATGAATTACCACAATTATGGTAGTCCACTGAACACAGAAGGTGTTATAAGAGATCTGGGAACACAGGTTGACAGCAACCTCTCTTTTGACCACCACATTGCCACCGTGGTTAGAAAGTCCTTCTATGTGGCACATTTCATTACTAAGAGGTCATTGTCTCCCTCTACTCTTCCCTCATTAGGCCAATCATTGGGTACAATGTCCCATTTGACATGTACCTCACTAAACACCTGCAACAACTGGAGAGGCTGCAAAAGTACCTCACAAAGAGGATCCTAGTCCCTAAACATTTGTCCTATATGGACAGACCAAAAAAAACTCCAGCTATTCTCTGTCTCATATCACCTACTTAGAGGCGATCTCTGCTTGACTTACAAAGTCATGTCTGACCCAGCTCTTTTAGAAATTCTACATCTAAAGAAATCCCAGTCCTCCACACCACACGCTCTGTAGACCTCAACCTCATTACCACAATCAACAGAACATGCCAGAGGGACAGGTTCATAACCCAGAGACTGCCCATGCTATGGAATAGACTTTCCATACATGTCAAGCAGAGCACCACACTAGTCCTCTTCAAGAGAAATCTTGATGAGTGGATGGAAAATAGAAAATTCATGCCAGGGATCACACCAGTGGCTTTACTTGACAGAGGCACTGGGAACTAAGTTCAGGTGGCATGATGGCAGGGTAATCCTATGGACTAGACTTGTAAAGGCTCCAGGGCCATTAGCCTACTACCCACCTATGAACCTATGAACATTATTCACATAGCTATTGAAAAGTCTGTAAGTCAGGTTAAATATGGCTAGGCTTTTATGGGATCTTGAGAATTTAGCTTAGTACTCTCCTATGCACCTATAAACCTATGAAGTTCAATTGTATCCTAGATACAGCTATAGTGTGACTGTATAGCATCATGGAATACCAGTACATCACAGCAGTATTTATTTCCATTTGATAGTTTTCATGAACACATATGCATGCATGTCAGGATTTCATGATAGTATAACATTTTCCATGGCAATTTCAGGGTGACACTGATCGTATGACACGTCTTGGGTTTGACATGTGCTGAGAGAAAGTGTGCTCCATGCATTGTTTGCTATTTGTTTGGTATGTGAACAATATAAGAGTGACAGCTTCCTTGCACATTGAAGCTGGACTTTGCAGTGCTTTAGTTTCTATGTACATTAACATAACTGATACATTGCCATAAGTCTCACATAGTACTGTACCATAAATTATGATGGATCACTTCTGAATCCACACATCAATTGTAGATGCTGCAGACAATATCCATTGCTATTATATGTGTCAGATACATGCAATACACAGCTGTATGTAGGGAATCCAGTCAAACTAGTGTGTTGTCTAGTGTGTTGTTTTTCGATGTTGTTATTCATATGGCCGATACCTATGTAATTCAGGGATGCTTTATTTAAGTGTATTACTTTTGGCACAGTAATCATACACCGATGCACTGTATGCATGGGTGCAGTGAAGTTAACCACCTCTGTTTTTAGGAGCCCAAAGTTAGCTTTGGAGAAGTTTTTCATGGTGGTTACCTTTGTTGGGGGGGGGTGCATTTCCAAGGTGATTAGTTTGTGGTCAGATCTAACCAGGGCGGAGTTGACTATTGGTGTAGAGCAACAAGAATTGACAGTACACACTTCCCTTCAAGGTGTTCTAGAAGATGCATGTGTGATAAGTCTTTCTGTGTGGCACCCAGTAAATACACAGCTGACTGAAAACATTCATGGCATGAGTTACATTCTTGAAGGTGTAGATTGTGGCTTATTTGTCATGCAGACCTCTTAACTGGACAAGATTGCCCCTAATTTAAACTACAGGTGTGACACTGCCCCTCTTAAAACCTTTAAAAAGTTGCCATTTTTGAGGAAGGTGTGTTGAAGTCCCCCTTATAGATTACCAAGAAATCAATACAGTTGAACAAGTTCCTGCAGAACATGTATAATACTTTACAATCACATATTTTATGTCAATGTCACAGATTAATGTGGTATTCATTTGAACTTGTGCATGATTGTTGCTGCTTCTGTCTAATGTTGTCCATGGGCCTGTTGCTATATGCCCCTGATTGGTTGAGATCTTTGCTGACATTTCAGTCACATTCAAGCAACTCATTTTGCACACCTTAACAATATGCACATACCCCTATTGTATATGCCATCCTTGCTAAATGCCCTCTCCAGTGATCATGTCAGGATGTTTATATCACAACCAATCATCTCCATTCATATGTAACCTTGTGTGAAAGTCGCATAACCTATACTATAATATGTGATAATATAAAAAAATACTCACACAGGAAGTGTAAACAGCAGTACATACTGTGCTATGTACATGTGAGCTTAATGTTATGCTATTGACTTGTCTTTGGAGTGTACGAACATTGATGTACCCTTACGTGGGGTACACTGCCATGCATCACATGTACTCTTCCTCTTTCTTCATTACTAACATTCATGTCTGTGGCCCTTTTCAATGCACACACTTCCCCAGACTAGTGCATTTATAATGCATTCTATGTACACTTGGTAATCACCACAAATCCTTTATTACAGTATTCCAAAAACATATTGTAGTGTACATAGCACTGAGTACACTTTTGTATGACATGTCATTGCAACAGTTTTAGCCCTGGTGATCATTGTCCTCGCAATTTCACAGAACAAGTTTGCCCAGGGGTAAGCTTGTCAACATGTTCTATATGCGTTTGTGCTGCTTTGCATGGTTTCCTGGCAGGTAACACTATTGCTGGCCACAAAACCTCACTTGTATTTGTGTACATGAGATGTGCAGCATGCATAAGCAATACACTGTGTGCAGGCTTAGCGCAAAGCCTGCACAGAGTCTATTGAATCCCCAGGAGTGGTGCACAGGGTTTGTGGATCACTTGTGTAATTGGACTGACGTGGGAGAAACTGATGATATTATAGTAGAAGGAAAGGTATAAAAAATTATCAAGAAAGGTATTGCAGACAGATTAAATGAATCAGAAAATTGGACAGTTTTGGATGGAACATTATACAATGAGAGCTTTTTCTAAGTCCTTTGCAGAATGGTAAGTTATATTTAAAGAATGTGTGGGTAAATTTGCAGCTAATAAAAGAAGAGAAAAAAAGGGTATGGAAAGATGAGAGGAAATATGATGAATAATTTAGAAGAAAATAATGTATTTTTCTTTAATGAAAGTAATATTTATGAGGAGAATACAAATAAAGTATTTTTAGGGAAAAGAAAAAAGAAGTATCTCCATACCTGGCAAAAATGGTAAAATGTGATGTGTGTGATACTGAAAGATAAGAAAGGGGAAATAAAGTACAATCAAAAATATATTATGGATATCATGAAAGTTTATGTCAAGGAGGTTTATATATTGACGGTAATAACATGGAGTGTTAAGATTTTTTCTGCAGAAACAATTAAAAGTTTGCAAAGTAAGGTTGGTTTGGATGAATTAGATAAAGTGATTAAGATATTAAAAGAGGACTCATCACTGGGAGAAAGATGGAATAGGCTATTATGTATAAAAATGTAATAAGCAACAGAGAAAGGTTCTGTTGAAATATTGAATGAATGGTTTGAAAATGGGGTACAGGAAAGTTTTACATGTGAAGGTATTATTAGGTTTATATAGAAAAAAGGACACAATTATAGAAAAAACTGGAGGCTGATTACATTTAATAATGGAGACTATAAAATATTAAGGAAAATATTACAAATGAGGTTTAAGAGGGTTATGTATGAAGTAAAGTAATGTTACCTAACATGTTTGGACTGAAAAGTAGAAGAAGCAATGAATTATTGATTATGGTAAAAGGGATATTATACCATGACCCCCTATTAATATTCCAAAACGTGCACGCTGATTGGTCAGCGTGCACGTTGTAAATCGACTTATACTAATGGAAAAAGGTCCGGTCGCCTGGATTTTTTCCATTAGTGTAAGTCTTTTTTAAAACACTGTCTCGCTATGTTAAAGGAGTTTAACATAGCGAGACAGGTTTAAAAAAAGCAACGGAGATCTCCGTTGCTTTTTATAAAGCTGTCTCGCTATGTTAAACTCCTTTAACATAGTGACACAGTGTGTAAAAAGCAATGGAGATCTTGCTTTCTCCATTGCTTTTTTTTTAAACCTGTCTTGCTATGTTAAATGGGTTTAACATACCGAGACAGCTTTAAAATAAGCAACGGAGATCTCAGTTGCTTATTTTAAAGCTGTCTCGCTATGTTAAACCCATTTAACATAGCAAATTGTAAAAAGCAACGGAGATCTTGCTTTCTCCGTTGCTTTTCAAATCTTGCTATGTTAAATGGGTTTAACATGGCGAGACAGCTTTAAAATAAGCAACAGAGATTCTCCGTTGCTTATTTTAAAGCTGTCTCGCTATGTTAAACCCATTTAACATAGCAAAACAGCAAAAAGCAATGGAGATCTTGCTTTCTCCGTTGCTTTTGCCCACAGCTCTGATGTACTGCATAGGCATACGCATGCGCAGTACATCAGAACTGCCGCAGAATACCAGACAGCTGCGGAAGAGCAGCAAGGAGGCATTATACAATGCCATTATTTAAGAAAATTAATTATTTTTTTTCTTAAATAATGTCATTAGATATAATAACCCACTTCTGGATGTGGGTAATGCTGGATATACCCACGGTTGGCTTTGTTTGGTCCCTCGGGCTTCACCCTCGTGACCAAACCATGCCAACTGTGGGTAAGTCCAGCATTACCCACACCCAGGCGTGGGTTATTGCTATAGTAGATGACATACTGCATGGAGGGAGTGGTACCAAGATTATAGTGAGAGATGTAATGTAAGCAAGGCATTTCATCATGTGTGTTGCAAATGTTTATAGGAATGTTTGATGCAATAATGGCTTAAAGGAGAAATAATTAACTTATTAAAGACAGTGTATAAAAATAACAGGGTTAGAGTACTGATTAATGGATGGTTTACTGAGAAGGTGAGTGTGAAGAGAGATGTAAGACAGGTTTGTCCTATGAGCAGTATATTATTTACTTTAGTGGTGAATGCTGTTGTTTGTGTTATGAGTGGTACATTGGGTGAGGGAGCATATAGATTACGGAATTGTACTGAGACTCCAAATTTTTTATCATATGCTGATGGAAGAAATACCTGCGGTAGTGGTGCTGCGGTAACGTTGTCGCTTCACAGCAAGACGTTGTCCCGCTCGATTCTCAGCTAGAACGTCTTCTGTGTGGAGGCATGCGTGAATGGGTGTACCTTCGTTGAAGGTTGTGCGTCAGGGCTGGTAACTCTGTATGTAAAAATCCACTACCGAACATTAGCGGACTGGAGTTCCGCTGTGGCGACCCCTAACCGGGATAAGCTGAAAGACACAACAACATGCTAATGGAAGAAATGAGAGTTGGACAAAAATGGTTATGTTATTAAATAATACTTTAATGAAAGTTGAATTATGGTTGAATAAAGAGAAAAGTAGGGGGTTAGGTAATATAACTAAAATTGAAGATATTTTCTGATAAAAAATGTAGTTACTTGGAATAATGCTTGGTAAAGTGGAAGAAGTAAAGAAACAATGAGAGGCAGGGATAGAGAAAATAGAAGGAATAAGTGCTTTCTGGAACATATTTAGGTTATCATTTAAAAATAATATATATTTGATGAATTCCATTATTTAGGTAGGATAGGTTATATAGGAAATGTATATATGTGTCCAAGTGAAAAAATGTATTTATTTTTTTATTTATAATTTGTTGACTGGGAGTGTGTGACTGATCTAAAAAGGCCCATTTTCAGTGGAGGTCCATGGAGAAAAGCTCCGAATTACATTTTAAAAAACAGTGTTAACATAAAACAAAAATATAAAAACAAGAAACAGAAATAATGTAGATGGGGTTTAGGATTATATGGGGAAGAAAAAGGAGGGTTAGTATTAATGCATCCTATGCTGTATGAGGCATTCTTGCACTTAAACTGGGTGTTGAAATGTAGAAATACAGAAAAAATAGATTGGCTGCAAATATTTTTTAAGTTAGTATGGGATATTTTGGGATAAAGTGAAAGTAGGAAAAATGGAAAAAAGTTTAGGAATGAAGAAGTTAAAGAATACAAGAAAAATGTTATAAAAATAAACATGGAAGAATTAGAAAAAAAGAGGAAAGAATGGTATCATAAGGTGATGTGCAATTGTTATTATATTAATGCTTGGGAAGGATTGAAAAATGAGGTAGCTGAGGTTATATGGAAAATAATACCTAAGTTTATGTGTGTTAAGACATGTCAGGAGTTTTTATGGAGATTATCAAATAACAAATTGCATGTTAAAGGGAATATGTTATATAAGAGAATATGTGATAGACAGTGTATAGATTGTAATTAAACAGAAACAGCAGAACATGATTTTTTAGGATGTGAAAGGACAAAGAAAGCCTGGAATTGGGTATGTAAAAAATAGGGGATCTAACCTACTTTAATAATATTATTAAATCTACGAAAGTAGGAGGATGCCTCTGGTCCATTTTTTTTTGTTATACATTTGTTTGATAACAGTAAAGTCTGATGCAGTGTTGTGCTGACTTCTGCACTCAGGTCTGCAGGAATATCAGTACCTAAAAAACTCCAATAACTATAGCATAAGCACTACAGAGTCACCTCATATAACTTATAGCTTGGCCTGGAGCATCTTCCAGAACCCTAATAGCTCAGGACCACTCCAAAATATGTGAATCCAGCCCTCTAAATCCATACCTATAGGTGTCCAGCAGACAGGAGTCATACTCAAAAACAGTCTAGCGAGCTAAGTGGGGATATAAAACATTTGCATAAACACTGCCATCCAAAAATTCTTGGCTTCTTTGCCATACTTCTGGAAAAACAGAGATCCCTGAATTATCCCCCAACCCCGAATCCTGTACTTATTTGAGCCTATGTTCTCCACATGAATAAAGATTTGATAGAGTTTAATAATTTGACCTTTCAATAACTGCTCCTTATGTCTATTTCTAGCAATCCATGAGATCATTGGAGCGAAATTCTGCAGCTTGATCCGAAACATAGAAAACTTGCAAGCTTCCTTGAAATGGATTATAAGATTCTCTCCCTGACTCCCCAATTCATATCACTAAGTACATAATTGGACCAATACTGGGCTACTCTCCATCAGCTCCAGTAGGGCAACCCCTGAAATTCCCTAAATATTGTCCTGTCCCAAAATGAAAAAAAAATGGAGAAGAATGGATTGGGATCAAATCTTGCTTCCTAACCCATATGTCATTCCTATCTAAAATGTATAACATTGTTTTCATAATTTCCATAATAATTGTAGGCTGCTCTTGTGGGGCATCAAAGTTCCAATTCTTATCCCACCACATAAGATTGTCAAGTCTAGAAGTGATAGGAGAGCTAATGACTTCCAGTTTGAATTATAAGCTTTTTTGGTTCACACAGAAAAATATTTTACAGTGAACTGCCTTTATATATCTTACAAAATCCAGAAGACCAAGCCCTTGGACACAAGTAGATAAGGTCAGAATTTTCCATACTACTCCATGCTTATCTCCCATCCACCCACAGTTTAAGGCCTGATTCATTATGAGAGCTAATGCTCTTGTATATAAAGAACCTGGGAGACATTGAAATTGATATAATAATAACAAAAGAAGAAACCATGTTGTGACTTGAATTCACTGTGGCATGTCCAAACAAATTAATTTCAATTTCTGGAACAAACTCTTTATTTTAGAAAGGAAGGTGCAATTGTTTACATCCATTGATGTATTTAAGGATGAGGTCAAAAGAAGTCCCATATATTATACTGGGGTTTCCCTTTCCAGGAAAGGGTATTGCTGGAGAAGTCTCCCTGAAATTAATTTCAAATGGTACAGTTTTGTGGATGTTAATTTTATATTCAGACAGCTCCCCAAAGTTATGAAAAAGCTCAGATAGAATAGCTAGATTAAGTTTTGAGCTATGTCAAATGTGCTATTCCATCCCTTTGGTACCCTTTGATTCTAGATTGCCTGATTTTAGTTGCTAAAGGCTCCAAATATATTGAGAGCAGTGGCTATACTTTTTATTATATGTCCAGTGAATAATGTTGTTGGCACTTTTTCTACATATTACTTATTTGTATTAATCATTTTCAATTTAAATTACTTGGTAAAAGTTCATAAAGACTTCAAAGTGTCATCTAGGCTTGCATGCCTACTAGAAGCAAATAAACCCCCTCTTTATTCATCATCTTCACCAACCCCCTTTTTCACGTGGGTTGGAGTGTTGTGTCAACTGTCACCATCTTGTTCTATTCAATGCCACTCTCCTGCTTTCTTCAACACTCATGCCTGACTGTCACAGGTCTTCTCTCACATGCAATCCATCCACGCTTTTTACTGAATACTGACAATGATGAACTAGGAAGAGATGATTTTGTGATATTAAAAACAAGTTTGCTTATTCGTTCTATTGATGAGCATAGTTCCAACCCACATATTTTTTTTCTGATATCTGAACCTTTGAAAAAATATTTACCCGAGACTGTAAATTATCTCAATATTTTCCTAAACACTTTATTTATAAAAGCAGGCATAATATATTGAAGCCATCTATCCTCTCAACTCCCAGTGACTATAGGCGTCCCACAAGGGTCCATCCTAGGTCCCCTACTTTTCTCTATATTCATAAATAACCTGCCTACTTCCCTCCCTACATCCACTTGTATACAGTATGCTGACGATTCTACTCTCATCTGCTCTGCTCCATCCCCAGTTGAACTCCACTCCTCTACCCAATTGGTTTTCACAGCTGCAGAAAAATGGTTTAAACATATCTGTCTCCTCCTAAATCCCCAAAAAACCAAACTTCTACTTTTCACCCCAACCCTAAAATCTACCCCTATCACTTTTTCCATTGTGTCCTGCAATGGCACTATCATTAAACCTGACGATTCCACAAAACTGCTAGGTGTTACCATAGACAATCAGCTAAACTTTGACCATCACATTGATTTAACTATCAAGACAGTAAATAAAAAGATAGGTGCCCTCTACAGACTTAAACCCTTTCTTACTGCCACATCCGGTATCCATTGCTCAAACTCACCTCATCTCTACACTACTGTATGCCTCTCCTTCCTTTATCAACATTTCTAAAGCTAACCTTCAGAAACTTAATCTAGCCTACCATAATATTGCCAGATTTGCAACTGGCTCTCCTTTCCATACTCACCACTGTCTTAACTTAAAGAAACTCAACTGGCTAGAACTTCCAAACCTAATACTCCTACAGCAACTAGTCATGACTTTTAAAATTCTACATTACCCCTCCAACACACCCATACTGAACAACCTAATCACACCTTATAAAAATCTTAGTACTCTTCGCTCAGCCAACAAGCTCCTAGTAACTACTCTCAAATCTCATAATAAAGCAGGTGACTCCTTATTTGCAAATACTGTCGGATCATGTTGGAACAAACTTCCCACTGAACTGACCTCCCTAAGCTCATGTTACCTCTTCAAAAAGCAGATTAGAAATCATTTACAAAATCACTGGCTATGCCCATGCTCCAATCCTGACTGATAACTGCTATGCTACCTGCTTTCATAGCTAACACTGTATATTATATATTATATAGTATCTCTCTCTTTGACAATGTTTGTTTCTTTCTTTTTTAGTATGACAGTGGAGCTTTCCTCCTTAACCCTTTACAGAAAATAGACACTTATCTGGCCTGACTATATCAGCAATACTATATATTCATTTGTACTTCGCTTTTTTTTTGCAGTCAATGTTTTCAATGTTTTTCATTGTTTTATTGTTTGAGTGTTTACTTGATTTAGTGTTTTAGTTTCTTTAAACTGTATAATTTAGTATTATAGCGGAGCTTTTCTCCTCGGGCCTCTGCTGAAAATGGACATGTATCCAGCCAGACTAGCCCGGTTAACAAATGTAAAATAAAAATAAATAAATAAAAAATAAAAAATAGGAAATATGATACAATTACATTTTAGGAATGACTTTTGTTTGCAAGAATTGTGCCTTTAAATATATTTTGGAAAATATTTGTTTTAATTACTCTGTAAGAGGTAAAAAATATGCAGTCTATTTTTTGCTACATGCTTTATTGCTAGAATAGTTTATATTGCGTTATGTGATAGTTGCACAACTTTTTATGTAGGAAAAGCAAATAGAAGTTTAAACAGAATATATTATGCACAATGCATAATAACAAAACCAAAAATAAAATTTTATAACATTCTCTGTCATGCAGTAACTTATTGCTTTCAATTTTATGGCTGTACAAGTTGTTTTTGATTTTGTATACACAGTACATTTAAATTAGAACTTGATTACAATGTATATAAATGACAAACTTGACTTCATGCATGCAATATGCCTGAGGCCATTAGTGTTACAATTACTAAAAAAAGAGAGATCAAAGACATTAAATATCTGCTTGATGATTACTTGCAATTTTATTGGTTAATTAGTTCATTCATTTAAGAATTGTATAAATACTGTGCTTCTGGAGTCCCTTAGGTAGTCTGATAAAGTCTTTTTAATGGAAGTGCTTAGTACTTTTTATATAGCCTTTAATAAAATCAGTTTTTTACATACTGGTTGAGCTGTTGGGATTTCTGTGTGATTTTTTTACATGGTGATTTTATTAGTTCATCATTTTAGCACTATTTTAAGCTGAACTGGAAGTGACATCATTTTCTTTTGAGATTTAATAAATTTAGGAGTTAAACCATCAGATACTGGTAAAACATAACTTGGCAGTGTCTTTACCTGTTGCTTGATGATATGTGAAAATTGGAGTATCTCCCTATCATTTTAAAAATAATATACAGATACCTTGCTAAAACCAGAACATCTGCACTTGTAGTGCTGACTTGTTTGTGTATTCTTTGTTTGGTATATATTCTGGATCCTGCATCTCTGTCCTAAACTCTAAACAGTGACATACTATGGCCTGATATATAGTGTGCATGATCCTAGCATACCCTGATGTCACTCATATTCTGTATAGTGATACTCAGCATTTTAGTTACCTTTGCTCTACGTTTGTTGCAGTGCCTAATGAATTCCAATGCTTTAGTACATGAATTCTTAAAATCTTTTCTGTTTTATCAGCTGCAGAACCTCTGCTTCCAACCTAGTCACAACTGATGTTCACAGCAAAAATCACTTCTGCAAAAGTTGATGAATGACTGGCAATATAGTGCAGAGGATTAACTTTCTTCTTTTTCTTTTGGCTGCTCCCATTAGGGGTTGCCACATGGGATCATCTGGAATCCATTTCTTCCTATTCTCTGCATCTTGCTATGTCACACCAACCACCTGCATGTCCTCGCTCACCACATCCATAAACCTTATCTTAGGCATTCCTCTTTTCCTCTTACCTAGCAACTCCATCCTTAGCATCCTTCTCCAAATATACCCAGCATCCCGTCTCAGCACATGTCCAAACAAATGCAATCTCACCTCTCTGGCTTTGTCTCCAAACTGTCCAACTTGAGCTGACCCTCTAATATACTAATTTCTAATCCTGTCCATCCTCGTCATACCCAGTGCAAATCTTAACATCTTTAACTATGCCACCTCCAGCTCTGAAGCCTGTTTTTTTGTCAGCTCCACAGTCTCCAACCTATATAACATAGTTGGTCTTCTCATTATCACCTTGTAGACCCTCCCTTTTACTCTTACTGGTACCCGTCTGTCACAAATCACTCCTGACACTCTTCACCATCCACTCCAGCCTGCCTGTACTCTCTTCTTCACCTTTCTTCCATACTCACCATTAATCTGAACTGTTGAACCCAAGTATTCAAACTCAACCACCTTCTCCAACTCTACTCCCTGCATCCTTACCATTCCTCTGTCCTCCCTCTCATTCACACACATATATTCTGTCTTAGTCCTGCTGACTTTCATTCCTCTCCTCTCTAGAGCATATCTCCACCTGTCCAGGGTATCCAATATCTGTTCCCTACTATCACTACAAATCACAATGTCATCCACAAACATCATAGTCCTGTCTGATCTCATCTGTCAATGTGTCCATCACCATTGCAAATAAGAAAGGGCTCAGAGCTGTTCCTTAATGTAATCCCACCTCCACCTTGAACTCAAGGTACAGGAGTGGTACAGGATATGTACAAGGGTAGTGTGACAGTGGTGAGATCTGCCGTGGGAGTGACAGATGTGTTTAAGGTGGAGGTGGGATTACATCAAGGATCAGCTCTGAGCCCTTTCTTATTTGCACTGGTGATGGACAGGTTGAAAGACGAGATCAGACAGGAGTCCCCGTGGACTATGATGTTTGCAGATGACATTGTGATATGTAGTGAGAGTAGGGAATAGGTTGAGGAGACCCTGGAGTGGTGGAGATATGCTCTAGAGAGGAGAGGAATGAAGGTCAGCTGGACTAATACGGAATATATGTGTGTGAATGAAAGGGAGGATAGAGGAATGGTGAGGATGCAGGGAGTAGAGTTGTTGAAGGTGGATGAGTTTAAATACTTGGGATCAATAGTTCAGAATAATGGTGAGTGTGGAAGAGAGGTGAAGAAGAGAGTACAGGCAGGGTGGAGTGGGTGTGCAAGAGTGTCAGGAGTGATTTGTGACAGATGAGTTCCAGTAGAGTGAAAGGGAAGGTCTACAAAAGGGTAGTGAGGCCAGCTATGTTATATGGATTGGAGACAGTGGCACTGACAAAAAGGCAGGAGTCAGAGCTGGATGTGGCAGAGTAAAAGATGTTAAGATTTGCACTGGGTGTGACGAGGGTAGACAGGATTAGGAATAAGTATATTAGAGGGTCAGCCCAGGTTGGACAGTTTGGAGACAAAGCCAGAGAGGCGAGATTGCATTGGTTTGGACATGTGCTGAGGAGGGATGCTGGGTATATTGGGAAAAGGATGCTAAGGATGAAGCTGCCAGGTAAGAGGAAAAGAGGAAGGCCTAAGATAAGGTTTATGGATGTTGTTAGAGAGGACATGCAGGTGGTTGGTGTGACAGAGCAAGATGCAGAGGACAGGAAGAAATGGAAACAGGTGATCCACTGTGGCGATCCCTAACCGGTAAAAGCCGAAAGAAAAAGAAGAAGAAGAAGAAGAGGATTAACTTTATGAGCTATCCTTATATTATTAGTGTAGAGGATTAACTTCACAAGTTATCATTATATTATTAGTGTAGAGGATTAATTTTATGAGTTATCCTTATATTATTAGTGTAGAGAATTAACTTCACAAGTTATCCTTATATTATTAGTGTAGAGGATTAACTTCACAAGTTATCCTTATATTATTAGTGTGGAGGATTAACTTTATGAGTTATCCCTATATTATTAGTGTAGAGGATTAACTTCATGAGTTATCATTTTATTATTAGTGTAGAGGATTAATTTTATGAGTTATCCTTATATTATTAGTGTAGAGTGTAGAGGATTAACTTTATGAGTTATTCCTATATTATTAGTGTAGATGATTAACTTTATGAGTTGTCTTTATATTATTAATGTAGAGGATTAACTTTATGAGGTATCTTATATTATTAGTGTAGAGGATTAACTTTATGAATTGCAAATGAGATCTGTCCAGTCGTCTTGGGTTTTATTATTACCATTTTTTTATGAGCAAGTCATTTATCCAGACTGTGCTTCCAGGTTACACTAAATTGATGGAATTGAGCCTGGTAAATAAGTAACTAGTAAATAAATAAAACAAAAAATAACCACAGGGTGGTCTTTTTTCAGCAGAAGGACATGTGTTTGGAAACGTTTTTATGAAAGCTCGAACTGTGGATATTGGCTTGCCTGTCTTCTGAGTGTGTACCATGTATCATTACACTGTTATTGTTTGCAGCCCAAAAGATACCTAAACATAAGTGGATGTATCTGTGAGTGCTATTGCAGGGATCGGATTATTCTCATGGATTTGAACAAGCAATCAGCAATTGGGAAAATTGGTGTAAATTAAAACAGACTTTAACTGAAAGAGCTGGTAACTGACATGACTTACTAGTACTTAAGACATTAGTCCTACAACTGACATGACTTACTAGCACTTAAGACATTAGCCCTACAACTGACATGACTTACTAGTACTTAAGACATTAGTCCTACAACTGACATGACTTACTAGTACTTAAGACATTAGTCCTACAACTGACATGACTTACTAGTACTTAAGACATTAGTCCTACAACTGACATGACTTACTAGTACTTAAGACATTAGTGCTACAACTGACATGACTTACTAGTACTTAGGACATTAGTCCTACAACTGACATGACTTACTAGTACTTAAGACATTAGTCCTACAACTGACATGACTTACTAGTACTTAAGACATTAGTCCTACAACTGACATGACTTACTAGTACTTAGGACATTAGTCCTACAACTGACATGACTTACTAGTACTTAAGACATTAGTCCTACAACTGACATGACTTACTAGTACGTAAGACATTAGTCCTACAACTGACATGACTTACTAGTACTTAAGACATTAGTCCTACAACTGACATGACTTACTAGTACTTAAGACATTAGTCCTACAATTGACATGACTTACTAGTACTTAAGACATTAGTCCTACAACTGACATGACTTACTAGTACTTAGGACATTAGTCCTACAACTGACATGACTTACTAGTACTTAAGACATCAGTCCTACAACTGACATGACTTACTAGTACTTAAGACATCAGTCCTACAACTGACATGACTTACTAGTACTTAAGACATCAGTCCTACAACTGGCATGACTTACTAGTACTTAAGACATTAGTCCTACAACTGACATGACTTACTAGTACTTAAGACATTAGTCCTACAACTGACATGACTTACTAGTACTTAAGACATCAGTCCTACAACTGACATGACTTACTAGTACTTAAAACACCCTGACAATGCTTACTAGTACTTAAGACATTAGTCCTACAACTGACATGACTTACTAGTACTTAAGACATCAGTCCTACAACTGACATGACTTACTAGTACTTAAGACATTAGTCCTACAACTGACATGACTTACTAGTACTTAAGACATCAGTCCTACAACTGACATGACTTACTAGTACTTAGGACATTAGTCCTACAACTGACATGACTTACTAGTATTTAAGACATCAGTCCTACAACTGACATGACTTACTAGTACTTAGGACATTAGTCCTACAACTGACATGACTTACTAGTACTTAAGACATTAGTCCTACAACTGACATGACTTACTAGTACTTAGGACATTAGTCCTACAACTGACATGACTTACTAGTACTTAAGACATTAGTCCTACAACTGACATGACTTACTAGTACTTAAGACATTAGTCCTACAACTGACATGACTTACTAGTACTTAGGACATCAGTCCTACAACTGACATGACTTACTAGTACTTAAGACATTAGTCCTACAACTGACATGACTTACTAGTACTTAAGACATCAGTCCTACAACTGACATGACTTACTAGTACTTAAGACATCAGTCCTACAACTGACATGACTTACTAGTACTTAAGACATCAGTCCTACAACTGACATGACTTACTAGTACTTAAGACATCAGTCCTACAACTGACATGACTTACTAGTACTTAAGACATTAGTCCTACAACTGACATGACTTACTAGTACTTAAGACATTAGTCCTACAACTGACATGACTTACTAGTACTTAAGACATTAGTCCTACTTACTACATTCCCTCTTAGTTCTGCCACTCCTACTTCTTCTTCCACTAGGCCAAAGGCCAGTTAAAAGAAAAACATTTTTTTGAGAAATAAAGGACTTCCAAAGAAAAGAATACAAGAAGAAACACAAATAATCTTCTGCTTATTAGCTTAAATAAGCTAAAATCTATGAAACTGACATCAGTTTTGATAATCCAGGATTCATGTGTGGGATTCTGTGTGAGGGATCTCTCTCCCTTTGGTCGTTGGCATTCATAAAGGGATGTACACTCTGTGTCCTCATATATTTTAAGTATTTTTCTGCTTCAGTGGGGTAACAAGAGTGGTATCATGACAAGGAATGCTTATTTTACCAGCAAAAAGTGGTTACTAAAATGGCACCTGATGACAGTTAATTTTTTTAAAAATGCATCTTCCACATTGGACATCCATTCCCAGGTATGTGGTATAGGATTTACTTTCATTGAAGCAGCGGAAAAGGGATGCTACTGACTGATTTTGTCTCTGTTTTACCAATTCAATGTAAATTTCCTTTAGTCTTGTAAGCAGATCATAGGTCTGTATGTCTGTGTTACAT